>NC_053441.1:50687732-50892610 GCF_007990345.1 Gossypium hirsutum | reverse complement strand
AAAAAGAAGAGTATTTGTTTTCTTTCAAATTTGTGTGAGGCAAATTTTTTTAGAGTAGAGTGATTCTTCTCTTGCTATTTAGTTTGGAGTTTGTTACTTTTCGAGGGTATTTCGGAGTTGCAAATATTCAAATTTCTTTCCCGTTCATCGTGTTTCTAGAGGTTCTTCTTCTAGGGGTTTCGTAGGGGCCGCTCAACCATTGGCGTTTTTGGTTACAAGTTAACCAAGGGTTCCATAGGGCAAATCTATCCATTTTATTTATGTATTTATTTATTTATTATTTAACTAATTTAATTTATTTTCGTTTTATTTCTAATTTGTGTTTCTCTTGTGTCTAGATCCAGGATTCCGCATCAGTTCGTATCAGTTTCAGGCTATTCGGTGTTATTTTTGAAGCTAAAATCATACCTGAAACGAGTCAAAATATCAAAAATACTTTTCATCGATTTCGTCGATTTAAAAAAAAATTAGTTTAAAAAAAAGCAAAAGCGCAAAAAAAAAGTTGAGAAAATCTAAAAATAAAGCAAACAGCGCAAAAAAAGAGTTGAGAAAAATCTTAAAAAAAAGCAAAGAGCGCAAAAAAAAGTTGCCTACCTCTCATACGTAGGTTTCTTCTTTTCCTATTATTATTTTTTTTTATTTTTTTTCCAAAATTGAATTTTTCCTTCTTCTTTTCTTTACTCAAGTATAATTAAAGCTTCAATTTTTTTTTGAAAATCTTAAGACACTGAACGTTTCTGATTTTTGTTTTTTTTTTGTTTTGTTTTTAAATTGGGTAAAGTTTTCTTAAGTTTTCTTTTTATTAAAGCTTTTCTTTGACTCTAGAGTTAGGGATCGTTGCAGGTCTACGTTTTTTTTCTTCTCTTACGCTTTCTAACACATTATTTCTTCTTGTGTTAGCAGATATTAAAGGCACGCACAATTCATTCATCCGTGTAGCCTCCATTACAAATTGCATCGTCAAGTTTATTGGCCTCTTAGAGCAATTAAGGCCTTCATTGTTTCTTTGACGTTTGCACCTTCGTTATTTGATCTTGATTAGTAACCCTCTCCAAACATATTTACAAGTTTTGAATCATTCAGAGAGTTATTCTTTTGAGAGCTAACGAGTGAGGTTATTATTATTTTTTCTTTCCTTTTCTTGTTTGTTTGATCTTTCACAGATACCATGCCGCTCACTAGATCCCAAACTAGAAAAAATGAAGAGGATGAGCAAAAAAAAGAGAATGATCCTTTGGTCGAGCTATTACAAAAGAGAGTTACAAGAGCAAAGGGAGTATCTTGATACAAAACTTACAACTCAAGAGAGATACATTGCCGATAATTACAAGAAGTTGAATGAAGCCTTTATAAGCCGATCAAATTCGCGAGATCGAACTTTTAAACGAAGGGAGGACCATGATTTGATGATGACTTTGAGTCCGAGTATGTACCTAGAGAAAGGGTGGAACGAAACAATGACACCCCCAAACCAAAATTTCCTTCTTTCTCAGGGAAGAATGATCCTGATGCTTACCTTGATTGGGAGGAAAAGATGGAAGCAGTCTTTGCTTGTTACAATTACTCTGATGAGAAAAAGGTAACATACGCTGTCGCTGAGTTCATTAATTATGCACTAACACGGTGGAATCAATTATGTAAAACCAGGATTCTTTATAGAGAACAACCTGTTACTACTTGGGTTGGAATGAAGCGCATCTTGCGAAAATGATTTGTTCCACCATACTATTATCGAGAACTCCATCAAAGACTCCAACATCTTGTTCAAGGAGATAGATCTGTGGATGACTACTACAAAGAGATGGAGACTATTCAGATTAGAGCCAATCTTGTTGAAGAGGCTGAGGTAACTATGGCTAGATTCCTTGCCGGCCTAAAGCCTGAGATTGCAAATCGAGTTGAGTTACAACACTACATGGATGTTGAAGAGATGCTTCAAACCGCACTCACCATTGAAAAGCAATTACGAAAGAAAGGGACACCGAGGGGTGCTAGTTCAGTTTCTAATCCTGCTTGGAGAGGAAATTACAAAAACCAATATGATAGATTGTAGGAATGGGAGAGATTGACGGTTTCAAGCAAAATGAGCCTAGAACTTACTGCCAAAGATAGAGGTATGTAATTCATTTAAAGGTTCTACTTCTACTAATCAGCTCCATCTTTTTTCTTCTTTCTTGACGTAATAAGCAGCAAAATATTATGTTCAATTCAGGAGGGGTCATTTATGCTCGAGATGCCCCTCCTAAATGAGTATTTGAGGTTCGATGATAAGAAAGTTATGGCGAGGTTGATTATAGAATGTCATAGGAGATGAGATGTGCCTTTTGGAGAATGTCTGATGCATGCATACTCATGATAAGTACGATAAGTATTGGAGTATGGTGCGAAGAAAGCACTTGTATGCTCCGTAGAGGCTATTATAATGTCTCAGTTGAAGAGGAAGGTGGCGAGTGATACAAAGAGATATATCATTTTTTAAACGAGATGAATGTTGTGAATTGGTGGACAGCCTAGTTCATTGATCATCGATAGTGGAAAGTTGTACCATGGTGAGTTTACCTATTGAGAAACTTGGCCTACCTTGTGTGAAGGCAGATAAGGCTACGCTTGCAAGGCTAATGATGTGGGGAGGATAAAGTTCTAAAATGTTATTTCTTTTCCTGGTAGATCTCTGATAAATTTTTGTGTGATGTTGTTCATGCAAGCTGGGCACATTTACTGGCTCGGCCATGGTAGTTTTGATCGACGAGTAATATCATATGGTTCCTTACCAATATACTTTGTGTTCCTTGGACAAGTTTACTTTGGCTCACTTCTCCTCAGAAGTCTACCATGATCAATTAACTTGCTAGTGAGATGGGGTAAGGGAAGTGAGGTAAAATCATTGAAAAAGGCTGAGAGTAAAGAGGCCTAGTGTTAAAAGCAACTTAAAGGCCCACTTGGTAGTGATTGCACACAAAGTCACGAGATGAGAAAGTGAGTTTATTCGCTAGGTTTCGAGTATCAAATTTGCTCTTTGTAGCAAAAACAAACATTTGTAATGATATAGGTTTAGGGAAAACTTTGTTGTTGACTAACCCTAATACACATTTTGCCTAGTTGTTTTGTTTTGATCTTTCGCGATTTTTGAGGATTATTCGCTTCCGTAAATGCTAAGGGATTACCCATCCATTTACGAGGGACTTGAACATCAAATTGATTTGATGTGCCTGATGGGTTTATGGTTCGAAATATTGAAGTAGACAGTCTATCGAAGCAATCTTTAGAGGAAACTATAGGAGTTTGCAAGAAAGTTGCAAGATCTCTTAGAGAAAGGTTGATTCGTGAGAGTCTAAGCCCTTGTGCAGTTTCCTGTACTTCTGGCGTCCCAAAAAAAGATGGTTCTTGGGAGAATGTGTGTTTGATTGTCGTGCTATCAACAAGATTACGGTAAAGTATCGATATCCAATTCCTCGATTAGATGATATGGTTGGATGAGCTTAATGGTGCATGCATTTTCTCTAAAATTGACTTAAAAGTGGTTACCATCAAATAAGAATGAAACAAGGTGATGAATGGAAAACCTGCTTTTAGACTAAGTATGGCCTGGTATGAAAGTGGTTATATGCCATTTGGCTTAACTAATGCTCTAGCACATTCATGAGATTAATGAACCAATACTTAGACCTTTTTAGGAAAAATTTTGTCTTGTGTATTTTGATGCACATTACTGATTTATAGGCAAAAACTTTGAATGATCATGTTGGGCATGTTAATTAGTATTGGAATGTGTTAAGGCATGAAGACTCTTTGCTGAATCTTGAAAAATGCACATTTGGTATGGATAAGCTTGTTTTTTGGGTTTTGTGATATTCTACAGGAATCCATGTGGGATGAGGAGAAAGTAAAGGGCAATTAAGTAATGGCCTATCCCTAAAACTGTTTCTCGAGGTAAGGCTTTCCTTGGGTTTAGTCGGGTTTCTACCGGCAGGTTGTTCTAATTTTCCACATTTGGCTTCGGCCTTTGACTGGCATTATTAAATTTAAGAATGTTACCTCTTTTCATTGAGCAAGATTAAGCGAAGAATTAATGCATTTAATGAACTTAAGATTAATTGTGTAATGCTCCTATTCTTGTTTTACCTAATTTTGAAAAGACCTTTTGAGATTGAATGTGATGCTTCTGGTGTAGTATAGGTGCGTCCTCATGCAAGATAGTAACCACTAGCCTACCTTTAGTGGAAACTTGGTGGAGCACATTTGAACTATTCGACCTATGATAAGAGTTGTATGCCTTGGTAAGGGCATTAGAAGTTTGGCAACATTACCTTTTACCAAGGAGTTTGTGATTCACAATGACCATGAATCACTTAAGCACTTAAAGGACAAGGTAGTTGAACAAGCGACATGTCGATGGTGGGAGTTGAATTCAGTTGAATTTTGTTCTTTTTTATAAGGTATAGAAAGGTAAGTAATATTTTTGGGTTGTATATTCTATCAAGGAGGTAACTATTTTTATAATTGAATCTAAGATTTTAGGTTTGGTAATTCTTAAAATTTTATAATGACCATTGCTGATGTTCGCATTGTATGACGCATGTGAAATGTGATTTCATAGCAATTTTTATACATGAGGCTATTTTTTCGAAAAATAGACTATGCTTCCAAAGCGTCAATGCGAGATTTTGGTGGTTCGAGAGTTGCTCATAGTGGTGTTTATGGTCATTTTGGAGTCACAAGATTAGATGTTTTACATGAGCATATTTATTGCCAAACATGCGAAATGACTGAGTTGAGAATTTGCTCTATCGTTTGCATACTTGTAAACAAGGCTAATCCACTTGATGCTCTTCTTATAGTCAATAATTTTGTCTCTTCTCACTGTTTCCCTAGTTCACCTTGGATCTGATATTTCAAATGGGTATAATGGTTTACAAGCAAGCTGGATCGTAGATATGCACTTTGTGGTTGTGGATCGATTTACTAAAATGGTCTCATTCCAAATGCTAAGACTGATGATAAAGCAACCTTTGCTTTGATCTGATTTTTCCATGAAGTTGTGAGATTACATGGAATCCCAAGGACTATCGTTTCCGATAGAGATGCAAAATTTCTTAGTCACTTTTGGAAGGTGTTATGGGGTAAGTTAGGTACTAAATTACTTTACTCTACTACATGCCACCCTCAAACTGATGGTCAAACCGAGGTGGTAAATCGAGTTTTGGGATCTTGCTTAGAGCCATAATAGGTAAGAATGTTAAATCTTGGGAAGAATGGATACCCTATGTTGAGTTTGCTTATAATCGTTTGTTCATTCTTCCACAAGTTTTACTCCTTTTGAGATTGTATATGGCTTTAATCCACTTACTGTTTTAGATTTGCTTCCTTTACCTTTGAATGAGATTGCTAATTTAGATGGTGAAAGGAAAGCTGATTTAGTGAAAGAGATCCATGAGAAGGCTCGTAAAGCCATTGAGAAAAAGAATGAGTCCAATGCACATCGCGTTAATAAAGGGCGAAAGCAAGTCTTGTTTGAACCTGGGGATTGGGTATGGGTGCATATGAGGAAGGAACAATTTCCTTCTAAGAGAATGAATAAACTTGAAGCACGAAGAGATGGACCATTCCAAGTACTCGAGAGAAAATAAATGACAATGCTTATCGCATTGATCTTCCTGGTGAGTATAGTGTTAGTGCTACTTTCAATGTTTCTGATCTTTCTCCTTTTGAATTTGATGTAGGTTCAGATTCGAGGACGAATCTTCTTGAAGAGGGGGAGAATGATACGAGCCAAGAAGGTGACACTCAAAGGGTTGTCTTTCCTAGTGGTCCAATCACTCGAAGCAAGGCACGACAATTAAATCAAAGATGAATGCTTTTGTCCAAGACTTTGTTGCGACAAATTTAATTCATCATGTTCGTGACATTGATAAATACGGGAATGCAATTCAGTGGACCAATCTTGGAATAGTAAAAGCCCATAAATTGGTGGATTAATTTTTTATGTATCTTATTATTATTATTATTTACTTAATTCTCATTGGTTGGGACACACCATTTATGAGTTAAGTAATTTTATTGGTTAGGTTATTATTTATTTATTTTCTTAGATAATTTTAAAGAGTTTTATTAGGATTCAATTACTCTTTAAAGAGTTTTTATTAGGATTCAATTACTCTTGAAAGAGTTTTATTAGGATTCAATTACTCTTGTAATTTAACTATAAATAGGCTTGTTTTCTACACATTGAAAGAGAAAATAAAAAAAGAAGAGTATTTGTTTTCTTTCAAATTTGTGTGAGGCAAATTTTTTTAGAGTAGAGTGATTCTTCTCTTGCTATTTAGTTTGGAGTTTGTTACTTTTCGAGGGTATTTCGGAGTTGCAAATATTCAAATTTCTTTCCCGTTCATCGGTGTTTCTAGAGGTTCTTCTTCTAGGGGTTTCGTAGGGAGCCGCTCAACCATTGGCGTTTTTGGTTACAAGTTAACCAAGGGTTCCATAGGGCAAATCTATCCATTTTATTTATGTATTTATTTATTTATTATTTAACTAATTTTATTTATTCTCGTTTTATTTCTAATTTGTGTTTCTCTTGTGTCTAGATCCGGGATTCCGCATCATAACACTTCCTATAAATGCCAGTTTTTTCCCTACAAATCTTGTTCAAAATTAATTTTACGAACCAAATTTAACTAGTAACATCAGATTCGAGTGGTATGGCAAGCCTTAATGTTTATTCCATACTAGTTGTTTTATTCTTAACTTTCGGGGCATTAATGGCTACGAAGGAGAACAACCAGATTATTAAGGAAAAAATTGTGAAACTAACATGGGTTTCCCCTGTGTTCTAGAAGCGTTCACGAGTATTATCAAGACAGGGAGTATTTCTAACAAGTGTTGCGGCGAACTTGTTGTGTTGGGAAAAGTTTGCCACTCTGTATTAGTAAAGAGGACTCTTGAAAATCTTCTATTCAAAGACTTAACCCAACGACAATTATAGCGAAGAGCATTCAGACATGGACTAATTGCCTTGCATTGATCGATTCACCATCTCCATCTGCTTAAGGATATATGATTGCTTAAGCTAACAAACGGTTACAAGACGTGACGGGCCCGAAATTGTTCTTTTGTCTTTATTTTTGATATTGTTCCGAAAGCTTCTTTAAAATGTGTCATTAAATTTAAGCCAAGTTAAATTATATTGAGTCCTAAGAAAGTTAAATGGTTCCAGAGAAGCCATTACTTAATTCACTATGATTTTATACATGCCATTATTTTTAACTTTATAGCATTGGAACTCGGTAACCATCTCAAAACGATCACTAGATATTGTTTCACATTGTTTAAATTGACACAAATATCATTATTATAAACATTAAGTTCATTTCAATAAGGCAGAATTGGAATGTTCTAGCGTGGTTTGGAATTGAAACAATCTCGATTCCTTGAAAGTCTTTATATAATATCAATTTGCATTGGCTTTAAGGGAAGAAAGACCAACTTCTCGAATTTGTGAAAAGACATATATCGTGCCAGGAAATATCCTCTAGGGACGATAATGTTTTTTATACCCATAAAAAAAAGGTAATTAGATAATGGAACACCTTGAAATGAAAAAGTCTTCTAGATGGTTGAAATTTGGTTGTGAAGGAATCATTCCAAAGGACTTGAATGGAAGAAGACATGTAACACCCCGAACCCGAGACCGTCACCGGAGTCGAACACGAGGTGTTAACAGACTTTAAACCACTTATAAAAAAATTTCCCAGACACTGCCGATCTGCGTACTAGTCGCTTTAAAAAATCATATCTTAAGTTCAGAAACTCAGAATCTAGTTCCGTAAATTTTCCCTGAAACTAGACTCATATGCCCATATACATATTTTTTTCTAGAATTTTTGGTTGGGCCAATTAGTACAGTTTATTAGTCAAAGTCTCCCATGTTACAGGGATCGACTACACTGACCTTTGCGCATTACGACTTGGATATCTCCCTGTACAGGGCTTCAATACTGATGTGGTTGTTTCTATAGAAACTAGACTAAAATAGGAATCTATAAATATATGGCATGACTCCTAATTATCTCTGTTTAATTTATAATGAATTTCCAAAGTGAAACAGGAATCCAAACCTCTGGCCGTTTACAGACTGAATATTCTTAACATACTGTCATAATTTTCGTACTTTATAAATAGATTCATCAAGGTCTTTAATAATTTATTCACTATATAATTCATTCCTATATTTAGTGATTTTCAAATCACATATGCGCTTAGATTCTTTAATAACTTTATTTCATATTCATGAAACTAACATAAATAGAAAATATGATAGTATAACATTCATGGAATCCTTGTTAAGATATCACACAAATATTAAATAACTCAACATATATAAGCCATTTTCGCATGGCTATCCAAAATTATACAAGTCCAAAGGGTCCATGACCCCTAACAAAAAGGGTAGTCCTATACATGCCATTTCGAAGTTCAACCAAAATTGTACCAAAAGGGGGGGGCTTTGATAGTGTGGGCGACTTCGACTTCAAAATCCCGAGTCCGATAGCTGGAGAACCAAAATCTATAAAACAGAGAATCAAGGAGACGGAGTAAGCAATTTATGCTTAGTAAGTTTGAGCAAGGGATTCCAGCACAACAAAAGTATAGCATTCATGTAGCTAAACGGATAATTTCATATGCACAATTTTCAATATCATACTTACTTCACATTACCAACCCTTTTATTCATACACAAAGATCAACTTAGCCAAAGGCCGGTAGCTCATTTATCAACTGAGCGAATACTTATTTGTAAGGGCTCAACTAATTCAAAGCACATACGAAACCTACCTCAATGTTGGGATGTTTCAAGCGTATTAACTGAAATTTTTACAGCAAGATCATTCATTCCCAAATCCCGTACCTTCGGAATTTAACCGGATATAACTACTCGTTCAAATGCCTTCGGGACATAGCCCGGTTATAGTAACTCGCACAAATGCCTTCGGACTTAACCCGGATTTAGTAACTCGCACAAATGCCTTCGGGCTTAGCCCGGAATTAGTATCTCGCACAAATGCCTTCGGATCTTAGTCCGGATATGGTCACTTAGCACAAAGCCTTCGGGACTTAGCCCGGACATCATTCAAATAACCATGCACATTTAACAATAAATCATGGCACATTCGTATTTCGTTTTCGTTAGCAAACTCAAACACAAGACACTTATCATTCTTGCAATTTCGGCTCAATAACCACACACAAAGAGCATGATTTTGATTTGCTTAAAACATGATCTAATCAAATCATAATTTAAGCTCTTTTACTCAAGAACTTACCTCGGATGTTGTCGAACGATTCCGATGGCTACTCGACCACTTTTTCCTTTCCCTTATCCAACTGGGGTCCTCTAAGCTCTTGAGCTAATTCAAACAAATTTAACTCATTAAAGTCTCATTTGCTAGCTTATGGCCGAATATGACAAGGAGTTTGATAGGTCATATGCCACCCTTTTAGCTCAAATACACAATGGTCATACGCATTTTAATCACATCAAGCAATTTAATACAATTCATTCGAACATCAAAAGAGAAGCTCAAGGTACTTAGCCCATATATACATTAGACATTAGAGTCACATGTGTACGAAATCACGAATCGAATTCAACATACTAGCTAATATTTCCCCTTAGCCGAATTTCTAAGTCAAGCTAAGCCATCAATAGGCTACCTATGGCCGAACATACACATAGCTTATGTACTTATTCATGTGGCCGAACATACATGTCTATGTTGGGGCCGATTGCAACACTTAATACATTCTACAAGTATGGTTACTTGTATTGACTAAACACCATTTTGTTTCAAGTTCAAAACTTGGCTAATACACACATATATACACTAGTAAAGCATCCTCTCCCTTTCCATCAATTTAACACATGCATTACTCATTAATATACAAAATTATATTCGGCCTTAGCACACAACTTGCTAGCCGATTCTTCTCCATCCAGCAACCAATGCACATATGTGCTCACTCAAAAATGCTAAAAAGAAGATTCAAGAATCATCAATCCACCATCACATGCATCATTAACAAGCTTCATATTTAGCATGCAATGACATTAACACAAAATCCACCTAGGCCGAATATCATCCCCATGACATAGCAAAGATTTGAACCATGGGCTAATTAGAACTCAAGCTAGCAACTAAAACATGCATGAATCTCATGGCACAACCTCAAACATACCTTGATCTAGATACAAGTATGGCCAAACCTCCTCCTAATCCTCTTCCAAACCAAACATGAAGCAAGAACTCCTTCCTCCTTCCTTAGAATTTTCGGCCAAAAGAAGATGAAAAAGGATGAACAAAATTTTTCTTTTCTTTTCTTTAACTCACGGCAATGGGGGGGGGGGAACAACCACACACTTTTTTTTGTTTCCATTTCTTTATTACCCATACTCCTTATTTTATTTTTCCTAACATACCTCACTAACATAACATGTTTGTGACATGTTTCCACTCATAGCATGGCTGGCCACTATGCCTTAATTTGGGTAAATTGACATGCAAACCCATCATTTTCACAATATGCATTAATAGGCCACTTTGCATTTGCCTAGCACATTTCAAAATTTTCTCACATAAGTCCTATTTGATAAAATTCACTTACAATTAACAAAATTCAAACACGAAATTTTCACACATGCACATGTACATATAATGAGCATCAATTATGACGGTTAATTATTTTTATGACTCGGTTTAGTGGTCCCGAAACCACTTCCCGACTAGGGTCAATTTTGGGCTGTCACAACTCTCCTCCACTTATGAAATTTTCGTCCCCGAAAATCTTACCGGTAAATAGGTTTGGGTATCGTTCTTTCATCGAGCTCTCGGTTTCCCAAGTAGCTTCCTCGATCCCGTGTTTGAGCCATAACACCTTAACTAACGGAACCCTTTCGTTTCGCAACTCTTTCACTTGACGAGCTAGGATACGAATCGGTTCTTCTTCATAACTCAAGTCAGATTGAATTTCAACTTCTGAGGGATTAATCACATGTGACGGATCGGATCTATAACGTCGAAGCATCGAAACATGAAAGACATCGTGAATCTTTTCAAGTTCAGGGGGCAAAATCAATCTATACGCAACCGGACCAACTCGTTCAGAGATTTCGTACGGCCCAATGAATCTCGGGCTCAACTTGCCCTTACGGCCAAATCTGAGTACCTTTTTCCAAGGCGAAACTTTAAGAAACACTTTATCTCCCACCTGATATTCAATGTCTTTTCGTTTCAAATCCGCATACGATTTTTGACGATCTGTGGCTGCCTTTAGACTTTCACGGATTACCTTTACTTTCTGTTCGGCATCTTTAATCAAATCAACTCCGAAAATTTTACTTTCACCGAGCTCGGTCCAAAACAATGGTGTACGGCATTGACGACCGTACAAAGCCTCGTAAGGTGCCATCTTAATACTTGATTGAAAACTATTGTTGTAAGCGAATTCAATCAAAGGTAAATACCGTTCCATGAACTACTGAACTTGAGGATGCAACATCTCAACATATCCTCAAGTATCTGAATTATCCGCTCAGATTGACCATCGGTTTGGGGGTGAAAAGCAGTGCTAAAATGCAGCTTGGTACCCAAAGCTTCTTGCAATTTCCTCCAAAATCGTGAGGTGAATCTCGGATCTCTATCCAACACGATAGAAATAGGTACCCCGTGTAATCTCACAATCTGAAAAACGTACAATTCAGCTAGTTTATCCAATGAAAAATTCGTACGCACGGGGATAAAGTGAGCCGACTTAGTCAGTCTATCGACAACAACCCAAATCGCATCTTTCTTACTTGCTGACAATGGCAGTCCGGGCACAAAGTCCATTGTGACTCGATCCCATTTCCACTCGGGTATCATGATCGGCTGAAGTAATCCTGAAGGCACTTGATGTTCTGCTTTCACTTGTTGACATATTAAACATCTCGAAACAAAGTCGGTGATGTCTCGTTTCATACCATGCCACCAAAACCGACGTTTCAAATCGTTGTACATTTTCGTACTCCCCGGGTGAATTGACATTCGGCTACAATGGGCTTCGTTCAGAATCATCGAAATGAGTTCCGAATTCCTTGGAACACACAAACGAATTCTGCCTCAAACAATCATCATCATCAATTTGAAACTTCGATTCCTTGTTCGGAACACACTCAGCCCGTTTTGCAACCAATTCATCATAACTTTCTGGGCTTCACGAATTTGATGAATCAATAATGGTTTGGCTTTTAATTCAGCTACTAACACATTGTCGGGTAGAACAGACAAGTGCACATTCATCGCTCGTAAAGCAAACAATGATTTCTGGCTTAAGGCGTCCGCAACCACATTAGCCTTTCCCGGGTGGTGATCAATGACAAGCTCGTAATCTTTCAACAACTCAAGCCAACGTCTTTGTCGTAGATTTAAGCCTCTTTGAGTCATCAAATATTTGAGACTTTTGTGATCCGAAAATACATGGCACTTTTTACCAAATAAGTAATGTCGCCATATTTTTAAAGCAAATACGATGGCAGCTAGTTCAAGATCATGGGTCGGATAATTTTTCTCATGTGGCTTTAATTGTCTCGACGCATAGGCCACCACTCGACCTTCTTGCATCAATACGCAACCCAACCCAAGTAGGGATGCGCACTATAAATGACAAACTCTTTCCTGATTCGGGTTGCACTAAAATTGGAGCTTCAGTCAAATAAGTTTTCAGTTGATCGAAACTTTTCTGACATTTCTCCGTCCATTCGAACTTAACATCCTTTTGAAGTAGCTTCGTCATTGGTGTGGCTATCATCGAAAAACCTTTGACAAATCGTCGGTAATAACCGGCGAGTCCCAAAAAGCTCCGAACCTCAGTAATATTTCTCGGAGGTTTCCAGTTAAGTATGGCTAAAATTTTGTTCGGGTCAACTCGAATACCCGATGCGGATACCACATGACCCAAGAAGCTAACCTCTCTTAACCAGAACTCACACTTACTGAACTTAGCATATAACTGCTTATCCCGCAAAATTTGCAACACTAGTCTCAGGTGCTCAGCATGTTCGGTCTCATCTCTTGAATAGACCAAGATGTCATCAATGAACACAACTATGAACCGATCCAAATATGGTCTGAAGATCCGATTCATCAAATCCATAAATACCGCAGGGGCATTAGTGAGCCCAAACGGCATCACTAAGAATTCGTAGTGACCATATCTCGTTCTGAAGGCAGTTTTGGGTATGTCCGAATCTCGAATTCGCAACTGATAATAGCTCGATCTCAAATCTATTTTGAGAACACTGAGGCTCCTTTTAGTTGATCAAACAAATCATCAATACGCGGTAACGGATATTTATTCTTTATCGTCACTTTATTCAGTTGACGATAGTCAATGCACAACCTCATGGTTCCGTCCTTCTTTTTCACGAACAATACTGGTGCACCCCAAGGTGAGAAACTTGGTCGAGCAAAACCTCTATCCGTCAATTCTTGCAACTGAGCTTTCAACTCTTTTAACTCGGTTGGTGCCATACGATACGGAGCTATCGAAATCGGCGTAGTCCCAGGTACAAGCTCAATACCAAACTCTATCTCCCGAACAGGTGGTAAACCCGGTAATTCTTCAGGAAAAACATCCGGGTATTCACAAACCACCGGCACAGATTCGGGTTTCTTTTCTAATTCTTTGTCATCAAGTACATACGCAAGGTATGCTTCGCACCCTTTTCTTACATATTTCTGGGCCAACATTGAGGATATTACAGCTGACAACCCCTTTAAGTCCGTAGACTCAACTCGGATCATCTCGTTATTTGCGCACCTCAAATCAATAGTCTTGCTTTTGCAATTCACAACCGCATCATGCGCGGTTAACCAATCCAAACCAAGAATAACATCAAATTCATCAAACGACAAAAGCATCAAGTCCGCCGGAAAACAGGAACCTCGAATTACTAGGGGACATTTCTTACACACTTTGTCGACAAGCACGTAACGACCCAAGGGATTTGACACCCGAGTTACGAACTCAGTAGACTCAGTAGGTAAAGTCTTACTGGATGCTAAGGTTTCACATATGTAAGAATGAATAGAACCGGGGTCAATCAAAGCAATTACATTAGTATCAAAGAGAGTAAAAGTACCGGTAATAACATCAGGCGAAGAAGCATCCTCGCGGGCACGTATAGCATAAGCTCTAGCAGGCGCACGAGCCTCGGATCTGGTCGTAGCATCTCTAGAACCTCTCTGACCACCACTAGCATTGCCCGTATTTCCAGATGGTCTACCTCGAGCAGTGGTAGCACCCGGTTTCCCACTCTGATTTACATTCTGTTCAGACAACCTCGGGCAATCTTTAATGAAGTGGTCAACTGATCCGCACTTGTAACAGGAGCGGTCAGAGAATCTACAACTCCCCGAATGCCATTTACCGCAATATCGACATCTCGTTCTGTCTCGACGTTCATTCCCAACACTGGCGACCGAAGTGCCTCGTGTACCCACAGGGGGTCGATCACGTCTCGTCTAAAAAGGCCCGAAGTGCCTCTAGACCGGCCCACATCATCTCGAAATTTCTTCGATACCTGTTGAAGAGACTTTCCCGAGGATCTTTTACGAAACTCTCCAGTTCCCACATCAACTTTTTGTTTTTCTTTTCTAAGCTCTTCGGCTTTACAAGCTCGCTCGACAAGTACTACGAACTCTCGTATTTCAAGAATGCCCACAAACATTTTTATATCTTCATTCAGCCCATCCTCGAAGCGTTTACACATGATAGCCTCGGACGAAACACATTCCCGAGCGTACCTACTAAGTCTAACAAATTTTCGCTCGTAATCAGTAACTGACATAGAACCTTGCTTAAGCTCAAGAAATTCCTTCCATTTTTGATCAACAAATCTCTGACTGATATACTTTTTCCGAAACTCAGTTTGGAAAAACTCCCAAGTTACTTGCTCTCGGGGCACAACAGAAGTCAGAGTACTCCACCAATAGTAGGCAGAATCGCGTAGCAAGGAGATAGTACACTTTAGGCATTCATCGGGTGTACAAGATAGCTCATCGAGTACCCGGATAGTGTTGTCCAACCAAAATTCAGCTTGCTCGGCATCGTCGCTATCCGTAGCTTTAAATTCAGTAGCCCCATGTTTTCGGATTCTGTCAACTGGGGGCTTATTTGACCTTATTTGGTCAGTTTCCGGAGGTATTGTAGGTGCGGGGGTGGTATTAGTCGGGAATGGAGGTTGTGGAACAGCCGTATTAGTTCGAATGTATTGGTTGAACCAATCATTCATCACGCTATAGAAAGCTTGTCTAGCTTCATCATTCGGGTTACTAGCATTAGGTTGAGAGTCCGCCGGCGCTGTCCCTTGTGCGGGAGCAGGCGCTACACTCTCAAGATCATCAACTACCGCTCGGTCGGGATCGGGATCCATTACAATAAATAAACACATTTACAATTGTCAGAAATCACCACACTATCAAATAATCACATAAAATGGCATGTATAGCTAAACCCAACGCATTACGGTAGTCCTAGAATCGACTAAACCGTAGCTCTGATACCAATCAAATGTAACACCCCGAACCCGAGACCGTCACCGGAGTCGAACACGAGGTGTTAACAGACTTTAAACCACTTATAAAAAAATTTCCCAGACACTGCCGATCTGCGTACTAGTCGCTTTAAAAAATCATATCTTCAGTTCAGAAACTCGGAATCCAGTTCCGTAAATTTTCCCTGAAACTAGACTCATATGCCCATCTACATATTTTTTTCTAGAATTTTTGGTTATGCCAATTAGTACAGTTTATTAGTCAAAGTCTCCCATGTTAAAGGGATCGACTACACTGACCTTTGCGCATTACGACTTGGAATCTCCCTGTACAGGGCTTCAATACTGATGTCGTTTGTTTCTATAGAAACTAGACTCAAAGAGGAATCTATAAATATATGGCATGACTCCTAATTATCTCTGGTTAATTTATAATGAATTTCCAAAGTCGAAACAGGGAATCCAGAAACCGTTCTGGCCCTGTCTTACGAGAACCTGAATATCTCTTAACATACTGTCCATATGATCGTTTCGTTACTTTCCTATGAAAATAGATTCATCAAGGTTCGTTTACATAATTTATTCACTATTTAATTCCCTTCCTACTATTTTTAGTGATTTTCCAAATCTACATCACTGCCGCTGTCAGCATCTGCCTTTAAGGTAGACTTTGCCTATTTCATAGTTTCCATGATTCAACTAACCCTTTTAGCATAAATAGCACAAATTATGATAGTGATTAACCATTCCCATGGCCAATCCTTGTTAAGCATATCCACACCAAATGATTATAACATTATACTCAAACATATATAAGCCATTTTCGCATGGCTATCCAAAATTATACAAGTCCAAAGGGTCCATGACCCCCAACAAAAAGGGTAGTCCTATACATGCCATTTCGAAGTTCAACCAAAATTGTACCAAAAGGGGGGGGCTTTGATAGTGTGGGCGACTTCGACTTCAAAATCCCGAGTCCGATAGCTGGAGAACCAAAATCTATAAAACAGAGAATCAAGGAGACGGAGTAAGCAATTTATGCTTAGTAAGTTTTGAGCAAGGGATTCCAGCACAACAAAAGTATAGCATTCATGTAGCTAAACGGATAATTTCATATGCACAATTTTTCAATATCATACTTACTTCACATTACCAACCCTTTTATTCATACACAAAGATCAACTTAGCCAAAGGCCGGTAGCTCATTTATCAACTGAGCGAATACTTATTTGTAAGGGCTCAACTAATTCAAAGCACATACGAAACATACCTCAATGTTGGGATGTTTCGAGCGTATTAACTGAAATTTTTACAGCAAGATCATTCATTCCCAAATCACGTACCTTCGGAATTTAACCGGATATAGCTACTCGTTCAAATGCCTTCGGGACATAGCCCGGTTATAGTAACTCGCACAAATGCCTTCGGGACTTAACCCGGATTTAGTAACTCGCACAAATGCCTTCGGGCTTAGCCCGGAATTAGTATCTCGCACAAATGCCTTCAGATCTTAGTCCGGATATGGTCACTTAGCACAAAGCCTTCGGGACTTAGCCCGGACATCATTCAAATAACCATGCACATTTAATAATAAATCATGGCACATTCGTATTTCGTTTTCGTTAGCAAAACTCAAACACAAGACACTTATCATTCTTGCAATTTCGACTCAATAGCCACACACAAAGAGCATGATTTTGATTTGCTTAAAACATGATCTAATCAAATCATAATTTAAGCTCTTTTACTCAAGAACTTACCTCGGATGTTGTCGAACGATTCCGATGGCTACTCGACCACTTTTTCCTTTCCCTTATCCAATTGGGGTCCTCTAAGCTCTTGAGCTAATTCAAACAAATTTAACTCATTAAAGTCTCATTTTCCTAGCTTATGGCCGAATATGACAAGGAGTTTGATAGGTCATATGGCCACCCTTTTAGCTCAAATACACAATGGTCATATGCATTTTTAATCACATCAAGCAATTTAATACAATTCATTCGAACATCAAAAGAGAAGCTCAAGGTACTTAGCCCATATATACATTAGACATTAGAGTCACATGTGTACGAAATCACGAATCGAATTCAACATACTAGCTAATATTTCCCCTTAGCCGAATTTTCTAAGTCAAGCTAAAGCCATCAATAGGCTACCTATGGCCGAACATACACATAGCTTATGTACTTATTCATGTGGCCGAACATACATGTCTATGTTGGGGCCGATTGCAACACTTAATACATTCTACAAGTATGGTTACTTGTATTGACTAAACACCATTTTGTTTCAAGTTCAAAACTTGGCTAATACACACATATATACACTAGTAAAGCATCCTCTCCCTTTCCATCAATTTAACACATGCATTACTCATTAATATACAAAAATTATATTCGGCCTTAGCACACAACTTGCTAGCCGATTCTTCTCCATCTAGCAACCAATGCACATATGTGCTCACTCAAAAATGCTAAAAAGAAGATTCAAGAATCATCAATCCACCATCACATGCATCATTAACAAGCTTCATATTTAGCATGCAATGGCATTAACACAAAATCCACCTAGGCCGAATATCATCCCCATGACATAGCAAAGATTTGAACCATGGGCTAATTAGAACTCAAGCTAGCAACTAAAAACATGCATGAATCTCATGGAACAACCTCAAACATACCTTGATCTAGATACAAGTATGGCCAAACCTCCTCCTAATCCTCTTCCAAACCAAACATGAAGCAAGAACTCCTTCCTCATTCCTTAGAATTTTCGGCCAAAAGAAGATGAAAAAGGATGAACAAAATTTTTCTTTTCTTTTCTTTAACTCACGGCAATGGGGGAGGGGGGGAAACAACCACACACTTTTTTTTTTGTTTCCATTTCTTTATTACCCATACTCCTTATTTTATTTTTCCTAACATACCTCACTAACATAACATGTTTGTGACATGTTTCCACTCATAGCATGGCCGGCCACTATGCCTTAATTTGGGTAAATTGACATGCAAACCCATCATTTTCACAATATGCATTAATAGGCCACTTTGCATTTGCCTAGCACATTTCAAAATTTTCTCACATAAGTCCTATTTGATAAAATTCACTTACAATTAACAAAATTCAAACACGAAATTTTCACACATGCACATGTACATATAATGTGTATCAATTATGACGGTTAATTATTTTTATGACTCGGTTTAGTGGTCCCGAAACCACTTCCCGACTAGGGTCAATTTTGGGCTGTCACAAGACAAAATACAATAGATAATGATATTACCTAATAGAGTGGGTAGCCCTACCTTACCCAAACAATCCTACATGAAATTACAACGAATTCAATCATAAGCCTTTTCCAAATTGACTTTGATATTCATCTAACCTTTTTTACCTTTCCTCAACTGTATGGAATTAATGGCTTCATCTGCTATCAAAATATTATCGTCAATGCTCCTTCCCAGGATAAAGTAAACTTGATTAGAAGTTATGAGTGAAGGCAAAATTTTTCTTAATCTGCTTACAATTACCTTGGCGATCACTTTATATAGAAAAAAACACAAGCTAATAGGTCAAAAACTATGATAGGGACTCAGGTTATCAATTTTAGGGATAAACACAATTAACATTTGATTATGACTTGCTTTGATTGGCCTCTCTCGACAGACATCTCTAACCATCAGACATATTGAATCATATACAATATCCCATCTACTATGATAAAATTGAGCATGGGATCCATCAATCTCAGAGCATTTAATGGGGCTATTTTTAGGCTGGTACGCCTTGTGATGTATCGAGAAAATTAATCTATGATGACAACCCATGTATCCCCGTACAAGGAACAAATCAAAAAGGGAAAAAATATGCCTAAACCAATATGAGTAAATAGTACATACTTTGGTAAGAAGTGCTGTAATCCTCAATTGAAACTAGTTGCAACGATTTTCACTCCTGCCCCTACCCACCTAGAAGAAAAATGATTTGAAAAGCTCTCATCTTTTTAGAGAACTTTCAAAATTTCACCATTTGTTGCTAGGCTAGTGAAAAATAGTCAAGTAATAATTTAGGAAAATTAAGAGACCTGTCTTTTCTTATTCAAAACATCACTTTTTGAATTTGGGATATATCTAGAAAAAAGGATTTTAGGGATTAAAATCATAAATATGATATACTACCAAAATTATATCCGTTCTTTTAATCCTTTAAATCATTCTTTGATTGGAATTATTAAATAGACTATTTAATAAATAAGTTAAATCAGATTTAACAAAATAAAAACATGTGAAACATATTTTAGAATACTTTAATTGGACCCCTTTTTATATGTAATATCCCACCTGACGAAGCCCTGGATGTTTGAGTGTTATTTTTAGAAATAAGGCTAATGGAGTAAGTTCTGAACGTTTGACGTTAGGATTTGATTAGGTGTAGGAACTCTTCAAGTGCGCCTGTAATGCCCTAGTTTTGGCAGGCACACGATCGGGCAGATAGTCATAAAAAAGTATAATTGGCAAAGTAGTATTTGCCCAAAAGCCCTTTTCGTCGTATAGAGTGGGCGGACTCCAATATGAAAATAAAAGAATAAGGGTTCAAACCAGATTTTTATAAGTGGAAGAATAAGATTTGTGCTTAATAAAAATGATTTTTAGGGTATGAGTTCATGCTAGTGGTATAGTACACCCTGTAACAATTGTGGTCCTGTGCTAGTTAAGTTACAAGGCAAGCTAGTTAGGAACTAACTAAACATGAACTAAGAAAAGTTAAAAGCTAAGGAAATAATCGAGTGGGTTTCGTGAAAGTGGCAGATTTTGGATATGAAAACTCAATATTGATGTGATGTTTACGAATTACCAATAAAGACTTAGGTCAGGTTGAAAGGAGTATTCAAGTTTCGTTAAGGAGATTTATCTTCTTCTCTCTCTCCTCTAAAAGCATTAAGATTGAGGGGCTAAAAGAAGGTAGAAACATTTTCTTTGAGCTGAGTCTGAAACCCTGGATTTTTACTAGTGATTTTACTCACATCAAGGCAGAGGCGACTGTAGCATCTTACTGAATGATGGATATAGATCCAAGCTATTGATTACACAAGGAAGGACTTGATCGAGTATTTGGAGCCACAGATGATGAAAGTCAAGTGAATCCCTAAGCCGAATCTTGCATGTATGTTATGTGCTCTAAAAACTTCTATGAAAAATGGTTGAAACATGAAACGAAAGCTAGATGAGTATGGTATGATGGTTCTGATGTAAAAGGTGTGTTTGGTAGACTTTATATGTATAGAGAGTATGAGATTTGACTGGTCTAAGTCGTGATATGAATCTTGAGCCTAAAAGATGATTGTTTACGAATGATTGAAATGTACATGTGTTTGTGTCTTGAAAACATGCTATGGAATGTGTCTATTATGAATGAGTCAGTATGTGTGATGAGTCTATGTCTGTCTCCATAGAGACTTTTATACGAAAAATTCCATGGCACCATATCGTGTAAAAACATAGCTAGTGGGTTATGGCATCATATGGAAAGAACTAACTGAAGGTTATTTCCTAATGGGGTTTCTACGAGACCCAAACGATGAGGGGCAAACCTCACGTAGGATGAGTCTAGGCAAATCCCTATCGCGAATACACTAGGAAAAGAAAAACCTTTATGGAAAACCTTTGCAAATGAAAACCTTTGTGGTGAACCTTTGAAAATAAAAGTGTAACACCCTTAACTTGTCTCCGTTGTCAGGTTAGGGTTACAAAGTATTATGACACATATAAAAAAATTACATCATTAAACCATTCATTTATTAATTTAAATAACAAAATTTGAATCTACATTTCATTCATAGCATAATCACATTTACGGGCCTTAAAACGAGCTTACAAGGCCCTAAAAAAAGATTGGGATTAATCAGGGACTAATTTGAATCAAAACAGAAAAACATGAAAAATTTTAAAAAATTTTGATACAGGAGTCACATAGCCGTGTGATAGAGCCCAAATCGTGTGACTCAGGGACATGCCATATGGGTGCCTCACACGCCTTTGTGCTCCGACCATGTAACTAACTGTGTTCGTGTGAAGAATCTTACACCTAAAATTAATAAGGCACACAACTATGTGAGTAGGCCGTGTGTGGCACATGGTCGTGTGATGGCCCATGTCTCAGGCCGTGTGCACCTTAAAAAGCATCCAAAACAAGGCAAACTTTCATCCATAACTTAGGTACCAAGCAAAATAAAAATCAACCATTTCCATAATTTAAAAACACATTTAAATAAGCCTAAAACATGCCAAAACATTCAACCTAAGTGCCAAACCAATGTATCCTCATTGACACTACAATTCAATTATCAACCTCAATTCACATGTCACATAAAACTAATTTGCATTCAAGTTCATAAGTTCATACACAAAACTCATGCCAAACATACGATTTCTTCTTATTCATTCACATTCATTCATACCATGATTCAAACACTTAAATAAATTTTATATCAAATGACCAAAACAACTTTATATGAACATATTCACACCAAGATTAAAGGCACATACACAAGCAAGCTAATACCAGGCTTAAGCAACTTTGCATCAATCTCATATGTAACACATGTAGTAAATGTTCAAAACATTTACAAAACACACCTATTACATGCCATATAACCCAGAATAAATGTATCAAAATCTACCAAAATGTATCTATATAGTGTGATCTTCAAGTTGATCCAATCACCCAACTTCACAAAAAGTTATCTATAAGGATCATGAAAAATGGCACGAGTAAGCTTTAATAGAGCTTAGTAAGTTCAATGGCTGAAACAATAAAACTTACCTTATAAACATAGCTATTTCATTAACAAGATTAACAAATAATAAATTGTGTCATTCACAGTCACTCAATAAGTGAGTTTATACATGTACATATACAAGTTGCAAAATATATTTGATCACATGAGATCATTCAATATCAAGTCAAGATATACATTCAGAAGACTATGCAGACACATATAAGATTTAATAACACGTTATATAACCATTCGAAACCTGCCCGATAAATGGTATAAATGGATTTGGATACGCGGTTAACCATTCAGAACACACTAGAATGCTCAAATAAGCCAAGCCAACCGAAAACACACATGGGCATAGATATGTCTAATTTATATAGGTTTATTTAACACCTTTTTACTCTTAATTCACGCAAATTCCGAACATGTGGATAGCTAATTGAGTCATTTTAGTTCATATTTAGACCTTGGGCATAATTTTAGTAAAGTGTGTAATTTTATGAAATTTAGTATTAATTTTACTTAATTTTACTATTTTATGCTACATGTTAATTTTTACTCAATTTGCTGCAGTTGGACCACTGAATTATTTAATGTAGGAGTCAATAAAAACACACATGCATGTGAGCTAAAATCCACCTCATTTGGATGAGTAGATAATGAATTAGGCTCAGAAATATTGCCTTGACCCAACTTAAAGATGGTTGCTAAAAAGAATTAAAGTTCTTCTGAATTGGGTCACTAAAACCGTCCAAAAAGGGGAAGAGAAGCCCGAATTCGGCAAGCCATCAAGAGCAGCCCAAATTAACTTTAGCATAATTAAATTGAAGGCCTTCACACTTGTGGAAAAATTACAAATCACCCCCAACTTGAGCCTTGATTGCCATCCAAACCATGCCATGAATCAAGGTAGAACTGACCATCAAATCAAATAACCATCAACCTCTCATCCCACATTTCATGGTTGGCCAAGCAAGGAAGCAATCCAAGGGATCGCTAAGCTATTTTTAGCAAACTCCCATAGCACTCCTCTACTATAAATACCACCATTCGTTTCCCATTTGAATCATCCATCATCATTAATATATCCCTCAGCTCTAATCTTTCTTTCCTCTCTTCCACGCATAAGCCATCCATTTCCCTACTTCCCTTTAGCTAGAATTTCCCTTGAGGAAAACCACTCTTGGCCGGCCATCTTGAGGAGTAGTTTGCGAAGGAGTAATCACGAGAATTGGACGAAGCCACCACAATCAGTCTTCGAAGAACCACCAAAATCATCAATAGTCTCTTCTTCCTTATTCTTTAGTTTTGTTCTTAGTTATTCAGCATGTTTGCAAATTGTTTTAATGTTTTTTCGTTGACAATGATGATTTAATTTTGTTTTAGTTAGCATGATTGCATTAATTTGATGAAGTTCATTTGGTTCATGTTTATGATGTTTTGTGCCTCAATTATTCATGCTTCCAATTAAAGTCATTTATGTATTTCATGCATTAAAATATGTTTGAATGTATTAAAATTAGTTGATCAATCCTAACCAGATGGCGATTAATGGACACAATAATTGGAATGTGCATGCTTAATTTAGATCCTAACCCGATTAAATTAAAGGTTCGTAATAACTCGAGAGAGCTCTATTACCTTGCATAACTTTCAAATTTGTGTGATTAAATTGTTTCAAATCTAACCCATCCCTGTTACTTAACATAAATTATAAGGAATCCTTAGTTAAATGTGGACATAGACATATACATGTTTTTCTAAGTATGAGAATTTGAAGGAAACTATATTAGATTCCAAGTTAATGGATGACTGAGTTGCCATGGAATTTTTCCGAAACATTGTTAACATGATGAAAAATGAATTGAGTCAAATGTTGCATTTAGTTAATTAGTTTAATTTAACATCCATCACCCTAAAATATTGTGTTTTTCTTACCAACTTGTAAATTCATAATTTTGCAATTATCTGATTAACAAATACAGTCCCTGGGGAGATGATTAACTCTTTTACTTACTTATTACTTGATAACGACTGTGTATACTTGCACATTCTGTCGTGAACTAGGCACTAAGTGCCAAGCCTGTAGGCTAACATCCCTGCGAAACACACCTAGGCACCAAGTGCCAAGCTTGTAGGCCTTACAATTGCCCCCTAAAACACATCAGAATCACTGTAAATATAACACAATAGTCCGCAACAAATGTTGGACATCGATATAGCCAGTGGAAAATAAAAAATAAAAAATCATCATCTCATCGCAAGTCAACCTTGTACCACGTGCAATATATTCTATTGACATGCCAATTGTATTTTATCCTATGTTCATCTAGGCTCAATACAAGTAACCGTATAACATTTTTATTTAATTTATTGTCTCGCCTTGTATCAGTTTGTAACAATTCCAACATATAAATCTATATTTAACATATCACAACTCAAGATTCAATATAATATTAAAAATTATATCTAGTAAAACCGTATGAACTTACCAGGGCTAAACTGCAGAGTTAGTAAAAGTTTAGGAACTAATCAATAACTTTCTCTTTTCTTCGATTATCAGCTTGATCTTGATCTATAAAATAGTTTATTTCAATCTATTAGATTAAATTTCATATATTATTCAATTTAGTACATATTCTTTCTTATTTATAATTTTTCACAATTGCCCCAAACTTTTACACTTTCTTCAATTTAATCCCTAATATTAAAACAAGCCAATTTTCAGAATTACCTCATATACTCGTTTTTGCCAAACATTCAACCCTATATAAAAAACCCCTAAAATTTGAATTTTTC
This sequence comes from Gossypium hirsutum, assembly GCF_007990345.1. Taxonomy (NCBI): domain Eukaryota; kingdom Viridiplantae; phylum Streptophyta; class Magnoliopsida; order Malvales; family Malvaceae; genus Gossypium; species Gossypium hirsutum. Next base: position 50,867,450 of record NC_053441.1, on the reverse strand, counting down.
TCAATAAAATCCTTCTAATTTCACATGTTATCTATTTAATCCCTAAACTCAAAACTATACAAATTTACTTTACAAAATAGTTCAAATCCATCATTAAGCTTTAAGCCCAAGCATAAACATTAAGAAATTGTAACACCCCAAACTCGACCTAGATGTTATGGCCGAATCTGGCGATGTCACATGGAATGAGATTTGAAGACAAGATTGTTGAGTTAAAACCGTTGCAGTTAGTTAGCTTTTTTTTAATTTGGAAAAAAATAAGTACTAGTTGATTTGCTTTAAAACTTGTCTCTTAGCGGAAGCTTTTGTAACCAATTAATTAGGGAAAGTCGTTTCTATTTACGAAAACCTTAGTTTCTAAAAAACCGCGTTTTGTTGAGTTTCAGTTTTAAAAACAATTTCATAAAAATAGTATAAAGTCCCAAATTTAGAGCCAACCAGTCCATAGTCCAAAAGTTACATCAAAAACCCCAAATAAGTAATAAATTCTAGACATTAATAGAAAATAGTCTAAAATTTACGTGTGGCCACCGTCGAGTCCTGCACTGCACCGATCCGTCAAGTCTGGGGATTACTTGTATAGATTAAACAGAAAAATGGTGAGTTTTCACAAACTCAGTGTGTAATCCCCATAGAAAACATGCATACAGATATTCAACAACATTTAGTTAGATATGGTCTAGGGCCTGGGCCCATCACAGAATTAGTTTGGGCCTTAGCCCGTTCAGATACATTCTCAGAAATACATTAGGGCCTTGCCCCATACCAGATACAAAATGCAGATACAGTAAATTAGAATCCTACCCACCAGTCTCTACACGCTATTTCCGTCCAACCCTACACACCATGTGAGGACTAAATCAACCCACCCATCCCTACACACCATGCTGTATCGAAATGCAACACACAATCAGAAGGTTGCAGCTGAGCTACCAGGTAACAGGCTTAATAGCCTTTCGGACACTTCCTCTAAATATCATCAACCCACCCGATGCAATGCAACATGTAAAATATGCCATGCCATTATGCAATTAATAGTACATACATTCAGATATCATAAGTCATGCTCGGTATAGAAATCAGACAGACAGATCACACATATAGGGGTCTAAGTAAAGCTTACCGACCCTACAGTAGGTTCATAGTCGACTTGGGCGACCCGTGCAACCTTACAGAACTTTTTAGAAAAATGGGCTCACACGCCCATGTGGCCTGCCCGTGTGGCCCACTCGGCCCAAATTGGCCTTGGCCGCGTGATCCATTTTTAATGTAACCCATGCTAGCTAAATATTCATATATGTTTTCACTATTTACTTATATGTTCCTTCAAAGCTATCTACTTGAGTCACTATTACTAAATTATTTATATCTTGAGCTACAGAATTCCAAATTAAGGTCTGCTTGATGTATTTGAAACTAGACTCAAGTAACTTTCTACTATAAAATTTTCATAATTTTTGGTTCAGCCAATAAGTAAAGTAAAATCTTCAATCTTACCCCTATTCTGTTGTCTGACAGCTTCGACCTTTCTTTGATAAAAATTAATTATCTCTTAGTAAAAAAATTGGATGATGTTACCATTTATTTCTATTGAAAATAGACTCATTAATAATTTAAACATGTAAATTTTAGCCCCTAATTAATTTTCTCCAATTTTTGATGATTTTCCAAAGTCAGAATAGGGGAACCCAAATTCATTCTGACCTTGTCTCACAAAACTTATTATATGTCACGATTTTTACGCTGTTTCTTCTATGAGAAACTAGACTTAATAAGATTTAATTCCATATTTTCTTCATCTTCTAATTTTATTTCCACAATGTATGGTGATTTTTCAAATTTAGCATACTGTTGCTGAGCAAACAGCAAGCAATTTCAGCTTTTCGTCGAATTCCATTTTCTGCGTTTCGGGTACATACCTTGTTTTTTTTATGCTAAAACAGTCACCGAGCTCTCCAAAGCCTATAATTTAACAAATAACACTAATTTAATCTCACATAACATGATCCCAAATTGAACTCGTACCGAGGTTTTAACCCATAAGTGACCAAACCTTACCTTCAACTGATGAATAGTAATTCCCACACAAACTAAGACTTCGATTGGTGATTACGAGCTCTTGAATCCTCCCCTAATTGGCATAAACAAAACACTTTAGAAGAAAGTTAACAAACGGAGACAAATCACTTATCTAAAACTTACTGAACGATCGTAGACAAACGTGGAGCGACACGAGGAAGAGTGGGAAAAGAAAAATCAAGAAGAAGAAGGGTGAAAGAGAGTAGAAATTCGGCAGCAATGAAGAGAAAAATGGCAAGAGGGTGGAGGGATTGTGGGGAAAGTAAAAAAAAAGGAAAAAAAAATATGAATAGAATATTTGATAACATCCCCAATCCCTTATTTCTCTCTATCAAACTCCCCATTAAATCCACTACTCAGATTTTTAGTCCATCTCAAACTTTCCTGGACGCACGAGCAAAAATAATGCCCATGCCAAGATTCAAACACAGGACCTCCTTCACACCAACACTCCACTTATCCACCAGAATATCAGGCCTATTCTGTTAATTATTTGCCAAGTTTTAATTAAAATCCTATTAACCAATACCAAAATTTTCCCAAGTCCTGGCTTGAATTTGGGACCTCCCAAACACACCCAGAACACATAACCACTAAATCAGATAGATATTTTGTGTCACACATTCACAATACCCAAAATTAAAATTTTGGGGCATTATAGAAATCTTCAAAAACAACAATGGTGAATTTTTAAAACTTTAACAGTATTACAAATTAGTCTCTAAACTAGCTAGATATCATTACAACGATCCCAAAAACGTAAAATTCATGAAAAAAATGCAAATACTGTTACATGGAAAGGAAATAGCAAGACCGAAGCTTGAAGGCTTAAAATCTATGGAGTTTCGGTGGAGAGACTTAAAATGGAAGAGATGATAACATGTTCTTTTCTTTTTTTTCTTTTATCATTTTAATTATTTTAACTTTATTTTAATTAAAATTCCATATCAAACTTACCTAATGCCATCCACTATCACCACTTATGGTATATTTTCCATTAAGATCCCCCATTTAACTATTTAAACCTTTTAACTAATAATAATCAATATTGATTAACTTTACCTTTACAATTTAGTCATTTTTATTTAATTAACCTATCAAACATCAAAATTTCTTAACCAAAATTTAATACTATACTAATGACCTCATAAATATTAAATAATTAATATTTATGGACTGACACGTTAGAATTGTGGTCTTGAAACAACTATTTTTGACACCACTGGAAAACGGGTTGTTATAAAAAGCCTTTGTGGCCAACCTCTGTAAAGGAAAGCCTTTATGACGAACCTCTAAAAATAAAAGCTTTTGTGGAAATCCTCTACAAATGAGAGTCTTTATGGTGAACCTCTGAAAGGAAAGCCTTTGTGGCAGACCTTTATAAAGAGAGCCTTTGTGGTAAACCTCTGAAAAGAAGAGCCTTTGTGGTGAACCTCTAAAAGGAAATCCTTTGTGGCAAACCTCTGGAATGAAAAGCCTTTGTGGCAAACCTCTGCAAATTAGATCCTTTGTGGTGAACCTCTAAAAGGAAAACCTTTGTGGTAAACCTCTGTAAAGAAAGCCTTTGTGGCAACCTCTGATAAAGGAAGTCTTGTGGCAATCTCTAAAATGAAAAGCCTCTGTGGTAATTCATGAAAGAAAAGCCCTAATGGCGCAATCTGAATGAAAAGCCTCTGTGGTGGTTCAGGAAAGTAAATGCCTTTGTGGCATAATTTGAAAGGAAAATTTCTATGGAGAACTCGGAAGAAACTGCATGTATGACGAAGTCCTAAGGGTCAAATCTTGTAGTGAGCCATAAAATAAATGGATATGGCACAACTAGTAAGACTCGTAAGAGTAATTAGTATAATTTACATGATTTAGAATCAATGCACTTCAGTAAAGTAGAAGACTAGATTGTATTCTGATAAGGATAATATATTGAAAGTAGATAGAGAAGTTATAAGCTAGCTAATGGAAGCATATTTTCAATAAAGGATTTTAAATCGTGTAATTTGAAAAAGTATTGACTAACTATGGGTAACCGTTAAAGGGTTTTGATGAGACAACAACCAAGGGTTGATGAATGCTGAAATGACAATGTTTTCGGTGAATAGATCTCTTACAAGGAATAAATAGAGTAATTAGGTGAGTATTCTCTAGAGTATGTGGCGAACACAAAAGAATGAGCCATTTAAGCTTGAAGGAATAGATCGAGTAAATGATATGTCTGACAAGGTATGGGATGAAAGATCTATGAGTGTCTATGAACTCCATGAATAGTTAAAGAAACGATGTTTTGGAATAGGAATGTAAAAACAATAGTACTCTGCCTAAATGAATTTCTGAAATGAGTCTAGTTAAGGAAAACATGAGAAGGTGAAGTGATGAACGTGAGTATTGCATAAGGAAAGGAACAAACGTAAGGTATGGAGTCAGGGTAAGGCACAACACCACGGTATGAAAAAGGAAAAACCTAGAATGATATATGCCAGAGTTAAGTTGAATAATAAGTATAAGGAGATGGATGAAGGAAGTGCCAAATACAATTAAGGTAATTGATGTTTGCCTCATTAAGATCACATGAACTTATTTCTGTGCCTTATGTTTTAGGTGAGCTGAATTGGGTCTACGCTTGGAGGGATGCTGTATGCCAAACGAGTGGCAAGATGGGGATATTACGTTGGAAAATCAGGTTTAAAAAACGCAGTGAAAAATAAATTTAGGGAAAATTGAGAGTTTTAAAATTTTTTTCCAAAACAAGAACTTAGTTGTGATATCTAAAGTAATAAACACTTAATCAAAATTGTATCTTTTCGATTCGTCTAGGATGAACACTTCGACTGAGTAGTCTTCTTTGCTATCCTCAAGCTCACGTCTGTCGAGTGTGGGCTTGCTACAGAAATTTTTTCAAAAAATTACTAGTGGGGTAATTTTGCAATTTCTCTAAATTTTGAGTGAAATTGTAAATAAGAAAAATATATCTAGAAATTTTATCTCAACTTTCTCTTGAATACAAGTGTGTGTAAATAATGATCCAATGCTTTCTTTATATATGAAGAGTTTAGAGAGTTCAACTATGATTAAACTTAGGGCCAGTTCTTCACTGTTTAAAAAAACCACTTCTGACTCCAAAAACACTTTTGAAAGAAAAGCTGTGAAGAACAGACTGCTTTTGGCTGAAATTTTTAGCTTTTCAGAAGTGCTTTTGAAAAACACTTCTGAAAAGGAGCTGAAAAGGAGAAGCTAAAAATTTTAGCTTTTCTTCTCCCAAAAGCACTTTTGGTGCTTAATTACTTTTTCACCCCTCCAATAACATAGTATTTTTCTTTTTTTTCTTGGTGTTTAATTACAATTGTGTTAAAATTATTAATTAAAAATAAAAAAAATATTTTTTAAAATACTAATTACAAATATTTAAATATTTAAAATATAGTTTATATATTCTAATTAAATTTTATAAATAATTAATATTTATTGCTTAAAAATATTTACAATTTATATTTTATATATTAAAATATTAACAACAAGTTATAATAAATTTTTTATATTATTACTAAAATATAATAATATTAACTAATTTAAATATTATTTAAATGCATATTTGTTACTTGATAATAACATGTCTAAAATGGCTTAAATTTTAAACTAAACTATTCAAAAGCATTTCTCAAAATCACTTTTCCATAGCACTTTTCAAAAGTACTTTTCAAAAGCATTGAAGAACTGGCCCTTAATCACTTTAATATTAAATTAATAGAATATTTATCTACAAGATAAATATTAAATAAAATTTAATATTAAGATATTCAATTTAATATTAAATTAATAAAATACTATTAAGATAAGTATTAAATTAAATTTATTATTAAACCTATTAAAATAACATTACTTTTGGAATAGTTAATATGAAATCAAATTCTCTGGTAGAGTCCTAGTAGGAGTGTAATTCTTTCACTGCTCAACCACTGAAGACTCACCCTCGCCGATTATTTTTCGGTTGCCATCATAGCCATCGATACCCCGAGTGGGTTCGGTTGCTATCGGTTCAGTCCCGGGCTAGTGATAACTTGACTGGTCAGGTCCAGCCACCTGTCGGACCCTCAGCTCGATTTCATAAACGAAGCCTAGTTCAACCAAATTTTGTGTCTTGGTCTTAGTTTTAGGCACCTGGGCCCAATTTATGATCTCAGGTCCAATTTTCATGTTCAATTACCCAAGCTAATTTTCTGACTTGAAAATTAATTTCCAAAAATATCATATTAATTTAATTAATTTGATTAATTTAATTTTACCTGGTCAAAATTAATTTTCCCAAAAATCTCTAAGATTTTCCAAATTAATTTTTCAAGAAAATTCTCTAATCAAATTCTCTAGTTGAACAATTCTTATGATCGCCCAATTTAATTCAACATCGAATAAATCGGCTCAATTAAATTATTTCCAAAGTCGTAGAATTTTCTTCTAATTCAAAAGTAGTCTGATCGAGCTTTTATTGAGCTAGCGGAGGGATCAATTAGACATATACAATTAAGGTCAAGTAATTACAATTATTCCCAGAAACATTGTTCCGATAATTCGTAATTACTTAATCATGAAGTCAGTACACAAGAAATACCATGATTGAAAACTCCATATTGTATACTTTTCATGAAAGCAATTCATCCAACTACTTTCTGCAATGACCTCGTCATGTGTGTGTTACCCTCATAAGATATCTTTGATTCCTTTGAGTTAAATCCGTTCACTCAATACAATATTATTTCTCATTGTCATCATTATGTCTTAATGTTTAATATGTTCACTATCAATAAATGACTATGATAAATTCCTCGTTCGAGAGCAAGCAATCCGTGACCACGATCCATATTTATTAATTCACACAATGCCACTAAAAAGATATCATTAACTCTTTAATTTAGCTATAAATTCCACTGTTTCTAGTAAATCCATGTACCCAACATACCAGTTATCAGTTCGATCATCTTTAGAGTATAAGCCTCCACTTATATCAAAACACATGAGTTACATACGCATGGTTAGTGGCTAACTCAGGATTTAGGTATGTATCATTCTGCCAATAAATACATCTATGTCTCTACTCATGGAGTCAACTGCTCTGATGGCCAAGACTAACCATATCCTCAAATGTAATTGTAGACGACATAATAATCATTCTCAGTATTTGAATCAAATGCTCACTTTGATTCTTTTACGAGACTACAAACTCAATTAGAATATCTACTGAAGTAAGTTGTCTTCTCGCAATGTAAATGTTCTTACAATGCCACTTATCATCAGTTTGAACTTAGACAATCAATGAGCTAATATTTTCTTGTTACAATTTCGCTATGTATGCAAAATATGAAAGATAGAAGTAGAAAAGACATAATAGTGAAATGTGAAATTTTTATGATTGAATTGAATGTTTCGATTTTAGCGACTAAATTGAATAAAAAGTAAAAGTTTATGGTAAAAGTGTAAAATGATGATAAGATCATATATATATATTAATTTCATTATTTTATGATGTTTGAATGGATGAATTGAACGAAAAATATTATTTAGAACAAGGAACGAAATAATCGAACACGAGGTTTCTATATTATTCCCATTCTAGATCGAGCTCCGATATTTGTTGCAGACTTGGATATACATGTGACACGAATTTAGCCTGGACTGGTAATCCGTTGTCATTTTAAAGGTTTAGCTTAGATTGGTAACCTTACATGTATACATAGCCTGGCCAGGTTATTTTTCTGTGTTGTCACTAGTTTACCCCAGACTAGTAAATTGACACTTATATTTCTATATCTGATTAGCTCATACAAGCATGATTTATTTCTCGAACTTGTGTATTGATTTCTTTTACAAAGTTCCATTGGAAAAATAAAGGATGTGCAGTGCTAAATTGTTTCATTAAAGTGAACAAAATTATGAATTCTGAATATCCGTATAATTGTTGTTTATTGACTTGGAAATTATTGAATCATGTAGTGATAAGGTTGGTACTTGAAATGAGTATATCTAAATTGATTTATGTAAGGAACAATTATGAAATGGCTATATGGTATCAAGCTTTGAATGGAATGTGTCACATATTATAGATCGAGAGCGGTGGTTGAATTGCAATTGTTATTTATGAACATTATATGATATGATATGTTTTAAGTTCTTATATATGTAAAATTAAAAGAATATATGAAATAGCTACATGGAATCAATCATTGAAAGGAGAAATTGGACATGGTATAATAAAATGGAATATGATTTACCATTTGAATGTGAGTTGGATGAATTGATTGGAAAATATAGCATTTGAATGTTTTTGCTATAGAATGCTCAAGTTTCATGTATATATGAGAACTCACTAACTTATGAGAATTGTTGTGTGCGTAGGAAATGAATGAACTCATAAGCTTGTTAATGAAATTATGCATGAAATGTAAAAAATGATTCAAATTTGGTAAGTTTAATTTCTATTATGTACGAGCTTACTAAGCATTGATTTCTTACTTTCGCTGTTTTTTTTGTAGATCATCGAAAATCTCGATCGGTTGGAAATTCAAGTCGGAGCACACACATTATCCGTTCCCAAACTGGTAGAAGTTTTAATCATTTTGAAATTGGGTTATAAATGACATGTACTAAGAGTTTTAAATTTAACGATCTATAATGATGTTTTTTTAAGCTTTGGTTAAGTAAGGTTTGATGATGTGTATATATTTGGTATTTTGCCTCATGAATGTTCATATGAGTGCTTTGGTTGTTTGGTTCATGCCTTATGAAAGTGTTGATGATATGGTATAATGGACGTGTTGAAATGGATGAATTGGTATGTTGGTATATCTTTAAGGTATTAACTTGAGATGATTCAATGTGTGTTTAGTTTGGTGTACGAAATGTGGTGCCAATGAGGGCATATTGTTTAGGCACTTAAGTTGAATGTTTTGATATGCTTTAAGCTTGTTTAAATGTGTTTTGAAGGTTAAGAATGAATGATTTTGGTTTGGCTTGGCACCTAAGGAATGGGAAATGTTTTGGCTTGTTTTAAAAGTCATTTTAGGTGCACACGGCCTAGGACACGGGCTGTCACATGGTCGTGTGTCACACACAGTCACTCCACATGAACGTGAGACCCTATTTCGAATCGCACACGATTTGGCACAAGGTCTGTGACACGACTGTGGGACCCTATTTTCAAACTGTACACAGTTTGGCCACCTGGTTGTGTGATCCCTATTTTTAATTATTTTTTTTCTACATTTTTCTATTTTGGTTCAAGTTGGTCCTTGTATGTTCCCAAATTGATTTTAAGGTTCCGTAGGCTCGATTTAAGGCCATTTATGTATAAATGTTATGATTATTATATGGACATTGATTTATGATATTTTCAATGATTCTTTAACTTTTTTTAAGTATTATCAAATTTGTTATCGTCGTAATATACCGTAACCCTAATCTGATGACGGAGATGGATTAGGGGTGTTATAATAGGGTTTTGTAAGGTAATAATAGTTTTGGTATTATTACATATTTAATCCCTACAAGGTTAAACATACACCACACAAGTATTTTTTCAATGAATTAAAACCTTTTTCAAATTAATAAATTCATTCATAGATTTCTTCACATTAAACTTGCTTGAGAAACTTAATCATGATTCTACTTGTGTGAATAAATAGATCAAAAGCATAGAACACCTTTTAACATAATTGAAAAAAAAACTATGGAAATTAGATTATTCTAACACTAATGAATTTAAGAAATAATGATTATATTGAAAATCAAATACTTAGTTGAGATTATGATTATGAATTGAACAAAATAAAAGATGAAAAGGGAATAAGAAAATCTAGCCAATTTTGGAAGATCTCGAGGCATAAACTGCTTGCTCCTTCTTTTGTTCTTCTTTCTTGTCGTCACAATTATACCAGGAAACTCTCAATATAGCTGAATAGGGATGCTCTCAAGGCTGTGCAAAGCTCTTTCTCAAAAAGGAAAAAAATAAGGAATGGAAAAAGAGAGAAAAAGAGACGAATGGGAGAAGAAAGAACGAGAAATGGATAAGTGAATTGGATGATTTTGGAAGGAAAGTAGGGGTCCTATTTATATTAGATTGGAATGGCTAAAATAACATTTAGGAGCCTTAATTTTCTACCTCAAATGGTCAACCTTGATTGAAGGAAGAAGGGGTTGAATGGTTAGCTAAATTTAGCGTGGTGCTTGAAAAGGAAAGCCTTGAAAAGTGGGGGGTTGGAAAGATCATTTGGAAAATTCTAGGGGCTATTTTATAAATATTTTTGATTCGCATTGGATGCTGATTTGGGGAAGTGAATGGGCAGTTTGGGCTGCTCTTGGGCTTGTGATTCTTTCCTCCTCAATTGGACACTTTAGGCCTCTTCGTTTGCATCAGGTTGTAAAGTTTCATCAACCCAATTTTCTAATCGAATCAATTGAATTAAGAGACTCCAAAAAGGTTAATTTGGGCATTCGTGGCTATCTAATAATCAACTATCTCTTTTATGATGAAGATGATTCAGCAATTTGATCTTCCCAAGGTGACTTCAAGGTTGGTTTTCCTTTCGTTGCATAAAACTACTTAAAATTGATAGAATTTTATATGTTTAATTTGTCCAAATTAGATATTTTGTAATAAAATTACAAAAATATGCTAAAAAGAACTCAGAATTTGCAAGAATTGCCAATTAGAAGGTGCTGAAAAAGTCTATATATTTTCAAGTTTCCAGTAGGACTATTAGAATTAGCTAATTTTTTCCATCAAATTTTGACCATCCTCTATTGACTTCAATGCAAAATTTTCCACAAAAACCATATGAATATGCTCTAGTAAATTTTATTGGGAATACAAAAATACCCTAATTTTAAAGCCATATAGGTCCTTTCTATTTTTACCAAGATTACTACAACCATTCTTAATTTGTTTCCTTTTTTTGATCAACTACAATATGTGGCCACATTTCTCTATAGTTGTTTAAGCATCCATTTCATCGAAACAGTAATTTTCGATGAAGTTTTACCATCTCATTTAGTTTGATTGGTTGGGTTCACCTCTTTAATATGCCTATAGCAACAAAGCTCTTGATAAATCCAGGTAATCGAACCCAAACGATAACTTTTTTGGAGAAATATTTCATGGTAGAAAAAGTCGTTGACCATGGTTTTATTGTTAAGTATAGATCAAACACTACACAACTTCTTGTTGTAACATTTTCAAGAAATATATAATGTTTCAATAGTTTCAAATGAAACGTTATAAGTAATCAAATGTTATGTCACTTGGGTATTGACCAAAAGTTATCACTATTTATAGTGAAGAGTTATGTCTTTTAAACTCAAAAGCTATGTCACTTGATTGTTAACAAATAGTCATAATTATTCAAGTAGATATCTATTGAATAATTATGTTTATTGCTAAAGATATGACTATCTATTTTGGGTAGTTATATCTCTATGAAGAGACATGAGACCTTCTATAAATAGGAGTGAACTTTCATTTGTATGACACAACCAAAATTGTAGAATCAAAGTTTCTTTCTATTCTCTCGTCATCTTTTATATTTCTAGATTGTTTTAGGAAGAATTACTACATAAATTCTTTATAGAAATTGATATCCTTGCTATGTTTCTCTTAGTGCTTAGTGGATTGTTTTCTTCAATGCAAAATGTAGACAATTATTGGGCTTCATTGTATCCTCGAGGTTCATTTGCTAGTAACTCTATTGCCCATCGTAAAATAGGTGGGGGTGAATAGAACCTTAAAAAGGTGACATTAATACACGCCATGAAGCTTTCGTTAATTTTTCATAAGTTCATTTTATCCTCCAAACTCCAAAAATTTTAAGGTTCTATTTTTGCAATTTATGAGAAATTTCATCGCGCATTCACATGCCACTATAAGCATGGTACAATGAGGATGAATATTGGCAAATGTGGTTACATCTAGGTCAGTGACCTTCTCAAATTTTGATTTAGAAGAAATATTTATCACAAGAAAATGTATGTCAAATTTATTATTTACACATTGTGTGAATTAGATTTCAATTGTTATGTGTTTACTGAATTGTATTATGCAAAAGATGTGAGTGTTGTATGCATCACTTACTTGACAAAAATCAAATGCTAGTTCATTGTATGCATGACATTTTAAGATGCATGATTATGATTGATATAGAATTATATAATATATATTATATATCAAGCAAGAATGAATGAATGAAAGAAGATGGATAAAATGAAAATTCACGGTTGGCAAATGATCTATTAATGGATCAAAACAATATTTTTGTTTCGCATGGTAATGACATGGTTCAAACATTAGTTGAATAGACTTCTATCCAATAGAAGCCAAAAAGTTGTGTTATTGAATCCAACGGTTACTTTTAGAAGGTTGAGTTGAAATGGTTTCTTAAAACCGAAAAGTGCAACTTGAAAAGTAATGTATTTAAACCAATGCATTATAAATAAATAATAAGTTCTGAGAATTGAAATTTAATTCATTCCATCCAATTTGTGAGTGAATTTTTTAGTATAAAAGTATTCTTTCCTTTTTTATGATATATATTCAATTCGAGATATGAATTTATATTTTTATTTAAATTATGATATTAGTAACTAGTATTTGGATGATATTGATGAAACACTATTTTCATTGCTAAAAATGAAAGTTTGTAGATGATCATATAATATAAAGAACTTTGGTTGTTTTCTTTTAAATTACCATAAGCTAAATGAGTTTTATATATGATTGCACATTTTTTATATGTTATAAAGTTCAAACTAGAAATGATTTTGACTAGAAATGAAATAAGCCATATGTATATGCATGGTTAATTTTTCTAGTCAGTATAGAATTGTGGAAAACATTTACTTTTTTAATAAGATCACTATTCTTGTATGGAAACTTCTAGTGAGAATATATAACATGACAATCATATATTTGAGAACGAGATCATACTGTACATATTTCCAATGGTGCATGTGGCTTTTTATATATGGCTTGGATATGGTCTATAATCTTATGGTTCTATAAAATTTTGAGATGCAGTACATTTTGAAATTTACTTTGGAAGCCATGAATCAAAGATCTTGTAAGTATGAAAATAGCAATATAAATGCTATTTGAGCCATTTAGGTGATGTATATGGTTTTGATCATAGTCAAAAAATAATTGATAATTTCCATGGTGAAGGGTGAATAAATGTGTGATTTTATAGTCACTTGATTGTGTAATTGATGGTCCTCTAATATGAATATATATGTTACACCATCGTATATATATGGTGTATTAAGAAAAATGAAGTTATTTGATCATGAATACAAAAAAAAAGTTTTAAAGTCATGCATTGACTTTAAAAAGAAGCTATGACAAATAGAAAATATGTTGTCTAATTTCACCAATGAATTTCAGTCCTCTTTGCTACAACTTACTTAGTGAAAAATACATGATGTATGGTTTCATATATATTTTATTGTTAAATTAATTTCTTTGGTATCAAAAAAATAAGTAAAGTAGCCAAATATGAAATTGTCATGATAAGAAAAGATAAAGTGGTCACAATAATTTAGCAATAGTAGAAATGATATCCTTGATACTATTCTTTTGTGAAAGAATGGGTAATTGAACATGGTGGGGATAATTAACATATAAAATAAATATAAAGTTTCACCATATAGTATAGATAATTAACATAGCTATGTTGAAAATATGGAAATTTAAGGATGGGGTACAAGCTTATAATATTTGAGTCTCCCATGATGGAAACACAACTCAACATTTTGTATAACGTCAAGTCTTGAGTTCAATGAGACAAAGTACACCATCAATATGTGACTGATAGCACTATAAAATAATATGTGTAAAAAGTGTTAGGTACTCGTATTGATAAGGGGAAGGATGAGTATTATACTCTTAATAGACCCATAACATAAATATATTAGAGTGTTATACTTATGGGAATACTCTTGATTGGATCTACCTATGTGAGTGGAAGTGTGGCCGCTTTTAGGAGCTCAAGGGCTTGGCTTTGACAACACTAATGAAAAGAGGTTACAAATACATGGCCACAATACGTCAAGTCCTTGGATACTGTGCATTGGCTAGTGTTAAAATCATTGTGTGATGTGTTTGGTTAATCAAATGGAATAGTTGGTTCAAAGCATAGTGTACCATGTAGTATCGATTAAATTTAACATGTTTTTGCTAAGTAAAGGTTCAATCGTAAGACACATTCGTTTATGCAATTGATTTCAAAGATTATCAAAATCTAGAATATTTTGAAAATGGGGGAGGTTGTTGGAATATTTTCAAAATATAAATAGTGTTCCAATAATTGCAAATGAAAAGTTACAAGTAACCAAAAGTTATTTCACTTGGTTATTAACCAAAAGTTGTCACTATTTGTTATACTTAGCTTTATTTGATAATATGTTTTGAAATAACAAATTAAAATGTTTTTAAATAAAGTTAAAGTTGAACAAAATTAGCAAAATGATAAAATCAAGTTAAAACGGTTTCAATTGAGTTACACATTTTCAATCAAGTGAAAATTATTTTAAAACAAGTCAGTATTTCTCTAGGCCAAAAAGTATCGATACTGTTTTGCTAAGTATCGCTAGTTTTCAAAATATCAATACCCTTTTTAAAATTGATAACAAATTGACATTCTATTTTCAATCAATTATAAAAAAGTATCCACACCTTTTCAAAAAGTATCGATACCTTTTACCAGTTACCGATAAATTGTCTTTGGTATCATTGTAAACTAACTTTAACAGTTACTAAATTTGACATTAAATGCTATTAGTATCGACACTCATAGAAAAAGTACCGATACCTTTTGTTGTAGGTGAATTTAATGATTTGGTATTTTCATCCTCAATGACTCTATTCATATTTCCAACAACCACAATAGTTGGAAATGAATTAGAGGGTATAAATACCATCTTCCTAAGGTCTTACAACAACAAGAGAGATCATCAAATCGAAAGATCAATCAATACAACTTTAGTGTTTAATTCTTTTATACTTTTCTAGTACACACTTGTGATTCTTTAGCTCAAGTGTATTCTTATTTATTTGTGCTTAGTTGACAAAAATTCTAATATTGTAAGGATTAGTTCTTAGTTTGTTATTTGTATTTACTCTTTGAGAGCGTTGAGTCTTAAGGTTTGGGTAGAAACCATAAGGGAGTTACAATCTTAAGATTTTGGGTAGAAATCTTAAGGAAGATTGTAAGGTTAAACCTTTTCCTCAAAGGTTATCAAATTAGTGAATTTGGGGAAATCCTTAGTTTTGGGAATCTAAGGCAGTGGAGTAGGCAATTGGGGCTGAGCCACTCTAAATTCTTGTATTTATCTCTCTATCCTTTCTCTCTAGCTTTCACAATTTTTTAAAAATCCAATTCACCCTTCTTGGCAATTTCGGTTTGACCTTTTGAGCTAACAATTGGTATCAGACTTAGTTTCTAAAGACGGTTTAATAACTAAGAGAAGATTCTTGGAGAAGCTCAAATGATCATCAACTCATTCTATAACAATGGCATATACTTCTGGGTCAGTATTCTTTGACGAGTCTCAATCTATCTCCAAACCTCCTTATTTCAATGGTGTTAACTATTCTTATAGGAAGACTAGGATGATACTGTTAATCAAAGAAAATAATCTTGCCGTATGAGACATTATTATGGATGGTCTTTCAATTCTATCCAAGCAAGAAAGAGAGCTTTTAGTTCCTAAAATCAGGAAGGAATGAAATGAGGAAGATAGGAGAAGCATTCAACTCAATTCCAAGACAATGTACATTTTATTTTATACAATTGGTCCTAATGAGTACAGTAGAGTTTCATCTTGTTCAAATGCCAAGGAGATATGGGACAAGCTTGAAGTCACCCATGAAGGCACTCACCAAGTGAAGTAGTATAAAGTTGGAATCCTTACACTCAACTATGAAACTTTCAAGATGAAGCCGAAGAGGATATTAAGGAGATTTCTGATCAGTTTACAATCATCATAAATGGATTGAAGTCTTACGGGAAGATTTATCCAAATGAAGATGTGGTAAGGAACATGCTTCGAAGCTGACCTAAATCATGGGAAGCCAAGGTGATTGCAATTGAAAAAGAAAAGAATTTAGAAACTTTGACATTGGATGAGCTCATTGGTTCTTTGCTTACACATGAGATGAGACTCAATGAAGGAGCTGAAGAAGAAGGTTGGTGTTGCTCTAAAATCCACAACAAATAAAGATAATGAATCAAGTCAAGAGGTGGATGAAGACAAAGAGATGGTGATTTTTGCTAGGAGATTCATGAGGTTCATGAAGTCTAATAAAAGAAGAAGATTCCAAAAGATGAAGGAGTTGAAGCTTTATCTCCCAAGGAGAAAGATCCCATTATTTCCTATGAGTGCAAGAAACTAGGACACATCAAGTTTGATTGTCTTCAATGGAAGAAAAAAGGGTCTAGCAAACAAAAACACAAGGCCAATGTTATTACTTGGAGTGGTGATGATTCATTCGATGATGAAGATCAAGAAGTATCCAACCTATGCCTTATGGCTATCAATGATTCTAACGAAAAGTGCATTGCTTTAGGGAGAACATCACTAATGCAGATTTTATGTGATTGCATTTTAATGTTTACTTGGTATGTTAGTTCACTTGTTCCTTATTTTTAATATATATCTTTGGACTAACCACTTTCTTTTCCTTTTAAGCTTTATTTGATTATTTTTTATATAACAAAAAGGGGGAAAAGAGAAAGGTAAATTTAATGGTTAATTATCACGATTAATTGATTTTATCCCAATTTTAGTAACCATTTTTTCAAAGTAAAATGAATTTCAAATTTGATCTTATGTCCATTTTTTAAGCCTTAAATTGAAAATGACTTTTATTAAGGGGAGAAATTTATTTAAAAGCAAATTTACCAAATGTTTTGTTATATAAAAAAGGGGAGATTGTTATACCTAGCTTTATTTGGTAATATGTTTTAATATAACAAATTAAATTTTTTTGAATAAAAGCTAAAGTTGAAAAAAATTAGCAAAGTGATGAAATCAAGTTAAAATAATTTCAATTGAGTTACACATTTTCAATCAAGTTAAAACTATTTTAAAACAAGTTGCTATTGCTCTGGGCCAAAAACAATATCGATACCTTTTGGCCAAGTATCGATAGTTTTCAAAATATCAATACCCTTTCTAAAATCTATACAAAATTGACATTCTGCTTTCAACTAGTTACAAAAAGTATCGATACATTTTACTAGATATCAATAAATTTTCTTTGGTATCGTTGTAAACCAACTTTAATGGTCACTGAATCAAACATTAAATGCTAATAGTATCGACACTCCTAGAAAAAATATCGATACCTTTTGTTGCAGGTGAATTTAATGATATGGTATTTTCATTCCCCACAGCTCTATTCATGTTTCCAACATCCACAATGGTTGGAAATGAATTAGAGGGTATAGCTAATATTTTCTAAAGGTCATAGAACAATAAGAGAGATCATCAAGACAAAAGATCAATCAATATAACCTTAGTGCTTAATTCTTTCATAGTTTTCTTGTACCCACTCGTGAGCCTTCATTGTTATTCTTTAGCTCAAGTGTATTCTTGTTTATTTGTGCTTAATTAACAAGCATTTTGATCTTGTGAGGATTACTTCTTAGCTTGCTATTTGTATTTACTCTTTGAGAGGGTCGAGTCTTAAGGTTTGGGTAGAAACCCTAAAGGAGTTACAATTTTAAGATTTTGGGTAGAAATCTTAAGGGAGATTGTAAGGTTAAACCTTTTCCTCAAACATTATCAAATTAGTGAATTTGGGAAAATCCTTAGCTATGAAAAGCTAAAATAGTGGAATAGGCAATTGGGATTGAGCCACTCTAAATTCTTGTGTTTATTTCTCTATTCTTTCTATCTAGATTTCACAATTTTTTTAAAAGTCAATTCACCCCCTCTTGGCAATTTCAGTTTAATTATTTGAGCTAATACTATTCATAGTGATGAGTTATGTCTCTTAAATTCAAAAGTTATGTCACTTGATTATTAACAAATAGTCATAATTATTCAAGTAGATATCTATTGAATAATATGTTTATTGCTAAATATATGACTATCCATTTTGGGTATTTATGTCCCTATGAAGAGACATGAGACCTCCTATAAATAGGAGTGAACTTTCATTTGTATGACACACTCAAAAACATAGAATCAAAGTTTCTTTCTATTCTCCCGTAGAAATTCTTTATAGAAATTGACATCCTTGCTATGCTTTGGTTAGTGCTTAGTGGATTGTTTTTGTTAGTGTAAAACATAAATAGTCATTTGGCTTCATTATATCCTCAAGGTTCATTTGTCAGTAACTATTTTACACACCATAATATAGGAGGGGGGCGAATAGAACCTTAAAGAAATTGACATTGATACATGCTTTAAAGCCTTCGTTAATTTCTCACCAGTTCATTTTATCCCCTATGCTCCAACGCTTCCTTCTAGATGCACTTTTATATAATCGGCCATAGCCCAAAATTTGATAATAGTCATTTTCAAGGTTTGTTAGTTGGAACGTAACTATCGATTTCCATAGAGCCTGAATCTTATTAAAAAGACTATTAAACCCGAGTCTCCTTCCCAATAGTTTGATGTTCACTACTTTGAACATACACTCAATCAATTTATGTACTCTATTAGAGAATCTAATAGACGATATCCCATTTTCCTTTTCAGAAACCCCATCATCTTCCTCTAAATTAATACCATTTGATCTTCTACCTCAATAGAATGAAACAATCTAGCTTTAAAATATATTCTCGTCTCAACTAAAATCCCATGGACGAGTGAATGATGTCCACTGGATTTTCCTCCCTCAACCTTGTTATTTTCGTGGCACGGTTGCCACCAAAATGACATTTGTTTGAATTTCCCTTATGGAGGAGGTGCTACGAAAGTGGAGCTTTTTTTTTTATTTTTGTATTTAATCCTTTTGAGGATTCTTTTTATAGTTATTTAACTTTTAAAACTATCCTTTTCATTCCATTAAAACGGTAACTATTCACTTCATACTTATTTTTAATTTGGAATTTACATAAAAAGATAAGGGAAGTATTGACGTAATCATATCATCGTTTTCCTATGTGCCAAAATTTGTTAGTTACTTAGGATACCAAACTTTGAGTTCAATGATGAATGCATATATGGGATAAATATGGAACTCGAATTTTCCATGAATAAAAGAAATGATGATAGTTTTTAATGAGAGAAACGTTCAACTATCCTTCTATTATTTTTTATTAATTAAATATTGATAAATTTATTAACTAAATATTCATAATGCAAAGGAGAGAGAAGAGCTATAACAACCTTTTGATTTAAAGCGAGTCTTTTAAAGTAAAAAATTTATACATATTATTATCAAAGAAAAATTCAATAGTAACAACATTTTTTACATTGTTGAGAATGGATAACAAATTTACTCTCAACTTACTTTCTAAATATTATTATTATTATTATTATTATTGTGGCATTGGAAGTAGAGATTTGAGCTAAATTTGTGTTTGATAAATAGAAATTACTGAATTTTTACTAAATATTATAAGTGTTGGATTTATATTAGAAAATTGTTTGATAAATTAGTAAATATAATTCCTGAATATAACTATGTTGCTTGATAAAATTAAATACTGATTTCAAATTTATTTATATTTTTTGTTTTATTCTTATTAATATAATATTTTAAATATTTATTTATTTTGTATAGTTTTGGATAAAAAGTACATAATATCTCATTTTTTAAAATTTTTTAATAAAATAAAATCAACTTAATATTTTCTACATTAAGTGATAAGTAGCTACTTATTTATATTATTCAACACTTTTTTGTTGAAAAGTTTATATTAAGTAAAAAATTAAAATGATTATTAAATAAGTTTAAAATATTAAATGTTGATTAAATGAAAATTTTCTATAATTTATCAAACACATTCTAACTTAAAAGTAAAAGTAAAAATTCCATAAAAATTAAAAAATTCCATAAAAATTCCAATAAAACCATTAATAATTACAAACCTTCTAATAAAAAAATATGAATTTCTTAGAAATATATATTTAATTAAATTTATAAAAATATATATGTTTAAAAATATTATATTTAAAATTTAATTAACATGTATTGAATTTCGTTGCTCAATACATGGTGACTTGGTTTTTTATGTTTATTTTTTGGTTTTTAAATTTTAGATTTATGGTTTTAAAGCTATAATAAATGATGTACTTACAAATTATTTTATTTTATATATACTTTTCATTGGTTTTATATGAATTTTGAATCAACCCATGACACAATAAACCAATCCATATTTTTTTTAAAAATAAAATAAAGTAAAATAAAATATTTAATAAATTAGATTTATTATTCAAAATTGTGTAAACTATACAAATGGCCATCCAACCATGCCCGCATTTTTGTTTTGATCACCCAACTCTAATTTTTTTCAATTTAGGGATTAATGTTTGAATTCGTTCTTACTTTGATCACCTGCTGTTAAATTGATAACGGAAAGGCTTTTTTTAATTGATATAATAACACATTTAGTCCTCAATACTTACATATTTTATCAAGTTGGGCCAAACTCTAAATAATTCAATAAATATAACCCTTCACATTCACAAATTCTATCAATTTGATTCTCAAACTTCGTAATCAAAGCTTTCAGTTTTTAAAACTGATGCATTCCACATCTATAAATTTATAAAACCCCCAAAAAAATATTTCTCTCAACTAACGAGTTTTTCGAGCCAATTCTTGATACAAATGAGTTTATCTTGAAACTTTATTTCCTTTTCTTTTTCTTTTCATTAGTTTTCTTTTGATTATCATATTTTATAACCTTTTAATTAATAAAATTTTGGCAAAAGAAAATGGAAAAAACCTTAAAAAAATACTTTAGATTTACTCTTGTTATTAATAATATGATATTTCCTTCAAGGTACATAAAAATAGACCTAGAAGTTTGTCCTTGAAATTGGAAATTAAACCCAAAGTTAAAATATATGGTTTTGAAAAATCCAATTGTTAAATCAATAATTATATAAGATAAAATTATGAACATTTAATTTTTCATAAGAAAAAAATGTGAAAGAATTAATTTAATTTCATTTTGTTACATTGAAAATGATTTTTTTAATTTTATAAATAGATTAAGAGGTTATTATGTGAAAGAATTAATTGAATTTAATTTTGTTACACTGAAAATAATGCTAGTTAGAGTGAAATATTATTTTTTTTACAAATTTTAAATTATTTATACAATTTTATTATATATTATATTTTTAAAACTTATTTTTTCTATTGTTTTTAATGTTGTTTAATAAAATTCTAACACTAACTTCTTAAAAAATATAAATAAAAAGGTTTATGTACTGAATTGGATAGTTTCAACTATAAATAAAACAATTAATAGATGTGGAATTCCTCTCTTTTAAAAGCTGAAAGCTTTGGTTAGGAAGTTTGAGGATCAAATTGGTAGAATTTGTAAATATGAAGGGTTAAATTTATTGAAGTATTTAGAATTGGGATCAAATTAATAGAATAAGTATTGAGGACTAAATATGTTATTATACCAGTTAGAAAAAGACTTTTTGATATAAATATAACGACATGTGACTAAAACATGAACAAATTCAAATATAAATAATTAAATTGAAAAATTTTAAAATTAGATGCTTGAAACAGGAATACGAGCATAATTGGGTCAGCATTTGTAAAGTTTATTTTTTAAAATTTTGTTCAAGGAGTAATATATATCTATATATTTCCAAGCGCTGCCATGTGGCAAGCCCAATGCTATTTTTCTTTCTTTTTGCATTTTTACAAGAATGGTTAAATAAAAAATTTGGTCCCTCTTATATGCTTAATTTTGAGACTTAATTTGGACCATCCCAATGCTGCCATATGTCAAGCCTAATGCTTTTTTAAAAAAATGGTTCAATACAGGTTTGGTCCTTCTAATACGCTCAATTTTGAGATTTAATCTATATACTTTATTTCTAACATAATTTGGTCTCTATACTTTTATAATGTTTTTAATTAGTCCAAATAGTTAATACCGTTAACTTTTCAGTTAAAACATTACGTGGTTATATATAATTTGAATACCCTAAGAGCCTTAGAGACTAACACGTGACTTCCCATTTCTTTTATACTTGTGTCACTTTTTTTTTTACTTTATAAGACAATGGTCAACTTTTATTTTTGGTCCCTCTAATATGCTTAATTTTGAGATTTAATCTATATACTTTAATTTTTAACATAATTGGTCCATCTACTTTTATAATGTCATTAGTTAGTTTAAATAGTTAATATTGTTAATTATTTCAATCAAAATGCTGATGTCAAATTTTCTCACGAACACTATTCTAAAAGAAAAGAAAATTGTCGGGACAATTTTGAGTGATATTTTTTTTAGAAAAAAGTCATAATAATTATTTTCAAAAATATTTTTATTGTTATATGCCTATCAAGTGAATATTTTTTAAAAAAAATTCAAAATTCCACACTAAAAAAATTAATAAAAGAATTTTAATGGTAATCAATGACATTGTAAAAAATTGAGGTACCAAATAATGTCAAAAAGTTAAAATACAAAGATTGAATCTTAAATTTAAGTGTAGCACATGGATCAAAATTGAAAAGTTTCTATTTTTATATATGTTAGTACAAATTTCAGTGAGGAAAATCTCGAACATACGAACAGAACTCAAACAAAAAAAAAGAAGAAATAGGACAAGGCTTCAAGGCGTGTATCAAGCCACTATATTTAAGGTTATATTTGTCCCCACCTATCTTCGGTGTGCAAATGAGTTCCAAGCAAATTAACCTCGAGGATACAATAAAGCCAATGACTATTTGTGCTTTGCATTGACGAGAATAGTCAACTACACACTAAGCAATGTATAACAAGAAACTCAATTTCTACAAAGGATTTTTGCAATAATACTTTATAGAATAATCTAATAATATTAGAAAATGAAGGAAGAAAAAAAAAAGAATGTTAAAATTTGTTGGTGTGATTTCCAAATGAAATCTCATTCCTATTTATAGGAATTTTCATATATCTTCATAGAGACATCTTTCAATAGGTGTCTTTCTGAATAATAATGTCTTTAAAATAAACACATAATTATTCATTTAATATTATAACTATTCAAATAATATTATTTAAATAGTTATAATTCTTTTCAAAAATGAAATAATATAGCTTTTGATTAATTATACCCATCATTTATAGTTATTAGAATACTATAAATATTTGAAAATGTTCCAACAATATAATCTAAAAATTGAGTGTAGTATAGTAACTAAAATTGAAAATTTACCATTCTATTTTTAAATAATATATTTAAAGTGGGTTGGTTAAAAATGTTATTTTTAAATAATATATTTAAAATGATGGCTTTATGTGTTAATTTACCTGTTAATTTAAAATTTGTATCTATTCTTAAATAAATATTAAACATAATTTTTATAACTAACAAAATTTTAAGTAATTATGATTTATTAAAATTTATTTCAAAATTAAGTTTTAATATAAATTAAATAAATTTTAAAAAAGAATCGAAATTGTTGCTACCTTAAGTTGCTTGTTTGCTTAAAATGAAAAATGCAATGAAAGTGCTAGATTGCAGTGGTCATTAACGCTTAGCGTTACGAAAAAACTGTGCAAACAAAACAGAATGAACACCATGGTTGGTTTACATAGTTTGGTTTCCTTACATCTATAGAGCTTAGCTCAGTGAGTAATTCCACTATGTTTGTTCACAAATACAATAAACGATTCACATTTTGTCACTCTCCAAGTATAGAGATCTCACCTTTGTACCTAAGACTATAATACTCACCTCCAAATCCTCCCCCTAAGAACTTGGGCAATAAACACTTCAACAATATTTACAATTACAATTTGCACTCTCTCATAAAAAACATTTCCTAAAATTAACATATTAGAATTCACTTAATAAGCTCTCATACACAACCTATACAAGCCACAAAGTATATATCAATTTTGGCTTGCTAGCAAAGTATCAAGCAAATACAAAGTAACTCCTTGAACATGTCTATTACAATCTCAGTAATAAAAATACAATCAATCAAAGATATGATTTCCAAGATAGTATACAATATCTTGATGAAATCTCTGCATTCCAAAGACTTAATTGATTCACGCAAATTCAATACAATCTTCAAATGCCAAGGGTTGGTTTCCATAGATGGACAAAATTATCTTCAATATAAAAACACATAACCATGTCCAAATATTTTCTTCATTAAATTGTCAAACCAAACAAGACAAATTTTTAACCACCTCCGTGGCAATCTATAGTTGGCACTGTCGAGTGCCACTTAATGACTATCAGTGCCGCAACAATCCCTCATTTATGTAATTTATTGAACAAAACCAAATAATATAGGAAGCTAACTATCATAGTCATCAATAACTACCCCTCAACACACACCTCACTCTATTACACTTATCTTATAACATAATATAGTAATTTTAACTATTAATGTTGTATCAAAATACTAGATTAAATCTAAGTAAGCAAAAAATAAGGTAAAGTGCAACAAGGTAAACAACACCATAACATAATATCATCATAGTTCCAAGTCAATTCCAGTAGCATAGTTATAACAACATCATCGTATGAGTATCATTATCTCAATTATACATGCCAAATAAAATAAAAGTCCAAAAGATAAAGAAATCATCATCGCATCAAAGGTCTGATTGATCTTTAATATCAACATCTCTAGCAAAGGTAGTAACTTCTTGGAATAGCAAACGAACATATTGTAGGATCTAGTGCCCTAAGTGTAGCATTTTTTTCTATGTAAACTTGTATTTTTTTTGAACAAATTGGTTCATAAAATCAGTCATGAATTGCATTAATACCCTTTGTATAATGTCCTTATGCGTTTTTTGCATGAAAATAAAAATAGAAGAAAATATTAGCTCACTAGTTATCTAATGTTTAAACTAATACTAAACGGTATTAAGAGGTTGGATCGTAATACAAAAAGACAACTTATATTAGTAGACGAACCCAAACATGTTCTTAGTTTAATCGAAAATGAGCAAAGTAATTAAAAAAATAATATGTTATTTATCAAGTCTAATTAGGGAGATGCCCTGTCTTGGGCATCAAAACAGATGACTCCCAAAAGATAGAGACATAGATGTGACTGACTTGACTGATAGTACATCAGACTGGACCCAAGAAGAATAGATCCTGATCCTGTTTATGGATTTATTCATTTGTGATGTTTAAAGTGTGTCATACCTTAATTTTGAGTGGATGATAGGCTATGTATATGTGATTCATAGACTATGATGTAAATAAAAGCTGAGTTCAAATAGGTATAGAATCGAAAGCTGGTGCATTGGGTATATGACTTCTATAGTAAACACATGTAAATGATATCCTCTTATTAATATTACATGATAGATGAAAAGTAAACAAGGCCATCAATTGTTAGTCTTTGTGATGAATGACTTGATTACTATCTGATAGTAATTGACTTTTCGTGAAGGAAGATGTAATGGTTACCATGAAATAAAATAGGATCATATTACGCGAGGAGATTTATCCAAAGAGATAAAGGATTTCCTATAAGGGTAACACACTTATGAAAAAGTAATTGGATTAGCAGTGATCGATTTTCTTTTATAATGGTAAGTCTTTAGAGAGAGCTCAATCATGATTATATTGTTGTAACATCCTTAACCTATCACCGTCGCTAGATTAGGGTTACAGAGCATCACGATATAATTTAAAACATTTAACATCAAAATAGAAACAATTATGCTATTCGAATGTTATCATTTCACAACTAAATTTAATTAAAGCAAAAATACACTTACGACCCTTAAATCGAGCCTACGGGTCCTAAAAATAACTTTGGAAGAAACTTTTGGAAAATTCTAGAAAAACATGAAAATAGGGGTCACACTGTCGTGTGACATAGTAAGACCGTGTGAACATTCGAAGTCCAGACACATGGCCGTGTCCTAGCTCATTTTTTTACCCGGGTGTATATTTGAAATAAGGCCACACGACCGTGTCACAGGCCATGTGCCAAATCGTGTGTGTATTTGATGTTGGGTCACACGGCCATGTCATAGGCCGTGTGCCAAACCGTGCTACTTACTAATTTAGGATATACGGCCATGTTGTAAGCTGTGTCTCAAATCGTGTAAAACCTGTACCTAAAATAATAATGACACACAACCGTGTGACAGCCCGTGTGCAGGTAAATGACTTCATTTTCAAGCCAAACTTCTAAGCCTATCTTAGACACCAAGCCAAACTGTTTACCAACATATTAACCTCCCAAAATCACATAAAAAGACATCTAAAGCATGTCAAAATACATCATTTAAAACACAACCAATGTGCCCTCATTGGCACCACAATTAAAACCATTCAACCAACAACACAATTAAGAAATAAGCTTTATCACTAGTTAACTATTCATGCGTAAAACCATCAATCAAAAATTAACCAAAGTTATGGACATTCACAACCAAATTACCATTTCAATGCATTATTACATAACATATATGTCATTAAGGATAAACTTAACCAAAAATTAACACAAGCCTACATTCAAATTCAACCACATTAACTAGATATAACAAGTTAACTTAACACTTTACAAAACAACAACTTTACACCTATACACATGCCACATCCCAAAATGATAAAAAAAACTACAGACAAGGGTTGGATAGTGTGAGCTCCTAATAGATCTGTCCACAAAATGCTAACTACAAAAGAAACACAAATTAAACAAGTAAGCTTAAGATGCTTAATAAGTTCATAGTCTAAATACCATTTAACTTACCTTAACCAATATAGATAAACAAGAAGATAAATTTCTAAATCTTGATATCCAATTACAAGACCACACCACATTAGTATATACTCATTTATAACATAAATGATACCTTCCAAAAGGCATAACCAATTCCATCAACCACAATGTCTCAATGTAACCATCAGCATTTATAAACAAGAACTTCATAGGAACATTTATTACTTAGTAACAATATAAATATACGACAAAATTTAACAAATAAATAAGTTTTAAGACAATTTATACATAGCCCGATGAACTATAGTAACTTGACAAGGATACTCGGGTAACTACACCACACCAAAGGCATAAAAAATGTGTAATAGAGGCACCGAGGTGCAGACAGAGGCACAATGTGCAATCAGGGGCACCGAAGTCCAAGCAGAGGCACCAAAGTGCAAACAGGTACAAGCGCGCGTTCTAACCTTATTAGCACACTAATCGTATCCTAATCGTATACTATGTTCAAATGGGCATTAAACGAAATTCATTTCATTAACAAATAGGAGGCACTTCTACAGCATTCGTACACATATTGTAAATCCGTTATGTTCATACTAAGATCAAACAATTCGCATTTTACATCCATTTCACAACTTCCAAATAAATATACATTCACATTATGTGTACGAATATTCTTGTTTGTCTATACTAAGAACTAACATACTAACTGTTACTGGTTTCCTCGCAGGGACTACTCTGAAAATTTCCCCTTTTCATGGTTATTGTCTTTTGACTTGGTTCTTGATCTATATAGTAATTAAATTAAATTTATTAAATTCACACACCTCAAAAATTATATTCACCACACGAAGCCTTTAATTTTCAATTTTACAAATTTTCCCCTAACTCACCCTTAAAGTTTTAACTAAATTATTAACATAGCATGTCCATAATTTTCCACTATCGATATTAATGTTTAATTACCAACCATGTCCATTATTTTAGTTTTTCATTAGCAATCAAGCACATTTAACTAATAAAAGCTACTTTAGCATCTTTTACAATTTAGTCCTTTTTACTAAATTAACTAACAAGGCATTAAAATTTCTTAACCAAATTTTAATACGAATCTAATATAAATCTATAAACATTAAATAAATAATAAAATACTAACTCACTTGTTTGATTTGGGGTTCCAAAACCATCATTTTTGACACAATTAAAAACGAGATATTACAATAATGGAATGACTTCATGACTAAATAAGTTTATAATTAATAAGCAAAAAGTTGGAACTTAATTATAAATCATTTAATCCTAAATCACATATGTCCAATCGGCCCCTCTGCTAGCTCGTTGAAACTATAAATGTATTGCATGTTGAATCAAATGAACATTAGTAAACTAAGCCTTATTGGATAATATGTTTTGATATAACAAATTAAAGTGTTTTTGAATAAAAGAAAAGTTGAGAAATCTGATAAAATCAAGTTGAAATAGTTTCAATTGAGTCAAACATTGTCAAATATGTTTTAATCATTTTCAAACAAGTTAGAATTGCTCTAGGACAAAAAGTATCAATACTTTTTGTCTAAGTATTGTTATTTTATAAGATGTTGATACTCCTCTGATAATCGATTCCAAATTAACATTCTGTTTCTTTCAAACCCTAGTAGGTATTGATCTGGTATCGATATACTTTCCTAAGGTATCAATATTCCTGCTCTAACGGTCACTGAAATCTGCATTAATTACAAAAAATATCGATACCCTTTTAGTAGGTATCGATACTCGTTGCTGCAGGTGCAGTTAATAACCTGGTATTTCATCCCCAATGGCTACATTCACTTCTACAACAACCACAATGGTTGGAAATCAATTAGAGGGTATAAATACCATATTCCAAAGGTTTAGCTAGTAGACGAGCAATGTGTAAAGCTTAAAAATAAATCAAAACAACCTAGAACTTAATTCTTTCATACCTTTTCTTGTAAACACTTGTGAGCTTTCATTGTATTCATTTAGCTCAAGCGTTCTTCTTTGTATTTGTACTTAATTGGAAAACATCTTGATCTTGTGAGGATTGTTTTCTTTGTTTGCTTATTTATTTCTCTTTGAGAGAGGGTTTATTCTTAAGGTTTGGGTAGAAACCTTAAGGGAGTTGTATCTTAAGATTTTGGGGTATTAGTCTTAAAAGAGACTTTAAGGTTAAACCTTGTCCTCAAAGGATGCCAAATTAGTGAATTTGGGAAAATCCTTAGTTGTGGAAAGTTAAAGTAGTGGAGTGGGCAATTGGGGCTGAACCACTATAAATCCTTGTGTTTTTTGTTGCACAATTTTTGTTGCTTCCACCACAACTTCTTAAAGGTTGATTCAACCTCCCTGTCGTCGATCTCGAGTTGATCCTTCTGAGCTAACAAACATAAATGAATCGAAATGGTAAAGTTAGAGAAATAAGAAATATTAAGAAATAAATGTGGTTTTCTCACTAAATGGAAATTACCTGGAAAATTAATTTATGGTTTCTCAAATTATTAATTAATTAATTAAATTTAAAAAATGGAATTAAATTAATTGGTCATAGTGAATCCATTGGATGTAGAAATATTAAATATTTTTTATCATAGTTTTTTTATGGTAAAGTCATCATGATTTTAACAGAATTAGAATTGGGTTGAGAAAATTATTTAATTGAGAAATTAATTAATTTGTTTAAAATTAATTTATGATGTTTATTATGGAAAATAGAAAAACATGTATTGGGTTAGATTGAATTATCAAGTACTAGGTTGAAATTCTAGGAAGTACTTATAATTGGACCCAATTCGGGATAGGTGACTGCACCTCAACGTCGTGTGCTAGGGCTATGTAAATCTACAATTAAATATGACAATAAGGTGTGGTGTCTGCAAGTATACATGTCAAATTGTAATACAACTTTTTATGTTGGATCAGGTGCCCTGAGTGTAGCATATTCATTTGTAAACTTGTAATTTTTTCAAACAGATTAAGATAAATTCATTGATTACAATTAACGTACTTTGTATTATTATCCTCAAATGGTTTTTGCATGTAAAGCAAAATGTAAGCAAATGTTGCTTATTGGTTGTCTAATGTTTAAATAATACTAACTGGTATTATGTGGTCGAATCGTAATACAAAAAGACAACTTGTATTTGTAGTTGGACCTAAAAAGTTCCTTAGTCTAATCGAAAATGAGCAAACCAATTGAAAGACTAATATGTCATCTATGAAGTCCAATTGGGAATATGCTTTGTCTTGGGCATCAGGGTGGATGACTCCCAGAAGATAGAGACATAGATGTGATTGATTGACTGTACATCAAACAGGACCCAAGCAAAATAGATCCTGAATCCGCGTATGGATTTATTCACTTGTGACATTCATAGTGTGCCATACCTAAATCTTGAGTGGGTGGCAGACTATGTATGCCTAACTTGTACACTTTAATGCAAGTAAAAGCCTAAGTTTGAAAAGATAAGGAACTGAAAGTTACTGTGTTGAGGCCATTATAAAAAGTCTCTAATTGGATGCAATGTGGAATCTCGTGGCGCGAGCATTTTTGTAATAATTCTTTGAATCTCTCATACGCCTCATACAAGGATTCATCATCCAACTGCTGAAATGTGGTGATCTCTTTTTGTAGTTTAGCATTTTTGCTGGGTGGAAAAATACTTTATCAGGAATCATTCTACTAACTCTTGACATGTAGAAATTGAACCAAGTGGTAATGAATTTAGCCGTGCTCGCGCTTTGTCCCTCAAAAAGTATGTGAACAATTTCAACCTTAGTGCATCTTCGATCACTCCAGCCAATTTGAAAAAATCACTCACCTCCATGAATAATTAAAGGTGTACACAGTCATGACAAGTAATAAAGTGATAAGTATCGAGTATCGTCTCCACAGGGACTATTAAGAAATTCTTTGTGAAATATTATAATTTAAACAAATTGGTGATGAAAAAATAATATGGTTTAAAAATGTGACACAATAAATAAGAGTGGATTACTAATTTAGTTAGTCACTAATTACCTAAGTATGTAAAATAAAATGGACACAAAACATTATGCAAGTCTTAAGAGTTATCACAATAGCATGCTTGTGTTAAAATAATCATTTTTCCTAGCTTAGGATTATTCATACTGTTAAAAGATGTTACAGAAATTTCGTGGCAAATTAATCATTTACTAACCCTATTCAATTTGAGTAATAATATTTAATTTATTTAATTACTAAACCTATCTCACATATTTCTATGTTTAGTAAACTTAAAATTTCATAAGCAAAACATATTATAGGGTTATGTATGGGAATAATAGTTTTGGTATTATTACAGATTTAATCCCTACAAGATTAAACATACACCACACAAGTATTTTATCAATTAATTAAAAACTTTTTTAATTTGATTAATTAATTCATACATTTCTTCATATTAAACATGTATAAGAAACTTAATTTTGATTTTACTTGCATAAATAAATATACCAAAAGCACAAAATAACTTTTAACAGAATTGAATAAAACAAAGGAAATCAAATCATTCTAACACTAACGAAGTTAAGCAATCATGACTATATTGAAAATCAAATACTTAGTTAAGATCATGTTAATGAATTTAACAAAAAAAAATATCAAAAGGGAATAAGAAACTTTAGCCAGTTTTGGAAGATCCTCGAGGCATAAACTACTTGTTCATTCTTTTGTTCTTCTTTCTTTTCGTCACAAATAAGCCAAGAAACTTTCAACATATCTGAATAGGGCTACTCTCAAGGTTGTGCAAAGCTCTTTTCCAAGAGGCAAAACATAGGGTATGAAAAAGAGAGAAAGAGAGATGATGTCCTTGTTGGAATGATCAGATGCAAGATTCGACTCAGAATCAAGGCCTGATTAGGGGTCAAAATTAGAGGGGTAATCAAGGAGTTTAGAGAGGTCACAATTAGAACTGAAATGGGTATGGTAATCAAGGACAGAGAGCACCTGCACAGGGTGTGAATTGAGTTGAAGCTAGACAACCTACTTTGGCATATGCGCCTAGATGCCAAGAGGATAGAGATACGTCTGACATTATTGTAGGTACCTTCAATATTTATTCGAAGCCTTATTTTGCATTAATTGATATAAGATCTACCCATTCTTATATTGCATGTGATTTGGCTGTAAAACTAAGGATTGGGGTAGAGATAAATGATAACACTATTATTGTAGTCAAACCTTTAGGATCATCTATACCTGTAAATAATATATTTAGGAGATTCCCTTTAGAAATTCAAGAAGGGAATTTTCTTGCTGACTTAATGGAATTGCCTTTCAATGAATTTGATATGATTCTGGGGATGGACTAGTTGGTTGAACACCAAGTCTGCTTGGATTATGCACTGAAAAGGGTAACTTTGGTGTTTAAGTCTAGAAATGAGGTTGTTATGGTTATGGAACGTCATAATTATTTATCCAATGTGAGCTTTGCTATGGTAGCGGAGAAAATGGTTCAAAAGGGGTGTGAAACATTTCTGCTAGGGTTGCCTCCAGATCGGGAAGTGGAATTTGGTATTGAGATGTTTCCAGGAACAACACCGGTGTCTATTGCTCCTTACCGCATGGCACTTAAAGAGGTTAAAGATTTGAAAGTTCAGTTGCAAGAAATGTTGGATAGGGGTTTCGTTAGACCTAGTGTTTCACCATTGGGTGTATCGATATTGTTCATAAAGAAAGGATAGTACACTTCGATTATGCATCATTATAGATAGCTAAATAATATAACCATAAAGATTAAGTATCCTCTACCAAGGATTGATGAGCTATTCAATTAGTTTAGGGGTGTAATTGTCTTTTCTAAAATTTACCTGAGGTTTGGGTATTACCAACTAAAAGTGAAAGAGTCTTATGTTCCCAAAACTGGTTTAGGACTCGTTATGGACATCATGAGTTCATTGACATGCCTTTTGGACTGACTAATGCACTAATTGCATTTTTGGACCTTATGAATTGTGTCTTTTAGTATTTCTTAGATTAATTCATCATTGTGTTCATCAACGACATCTTGGTTTATTCCAAGATAGAATCTGAGCACGATGAGCATTTAAGGGTAGTTCTACAAATACTTTGTGAAGAGTAGCTTTTCGCCAAACTCAGTAAGTGTAAATTCTGTTTGAAGGAAGTTATGTTTTTAGGTCATGTGGCTATCTTGGATTGGAAGCAATTGAAGAGTGTGTCAGAGATTTGAAGTTTTTGAGTCTTGCTGGGTATTATCGATGGTTTGTTAATCTCTTTTCCATGATAGCATCCCCATTGACTAAGCTTTTGAGGAACTATACTCCATTTAAGTGAGAACAAGAACTGCGAGCTAATTTTGAGAAATTAAAATCTGTGTTGATTGAAGATCCTGTTTTAATTTAGCCAGAATCTGATAAATATTATGTTGTTTACAGTGATGCTTCGCATGTTGGGCTTAGATCTGTGTTAATGCAGGATGGTAAGGTAGTGGCATATGTCTCGAGACAACATAGGCCACATGGCTGTAATTACCCTACTCATGATTCGGAGTTGGCAGTTATCGTTTTCGCTTTTAAAATTTAGAGACACTACTTTTATGGTGAGAAGTGTACTATTTACACAGATCACAAAAGTCTCAAATACCTCCTTATCCAAAAAAAGCTTAACTTGATGCAACGCAGGTGGATTGAGTTGTTAAGGGACTATGATTGTACGGTTGTATGATTGAGTATCACCCTGGGAAGACTAATGTAGTGGTTGATGGTTTGAGCAGAAGGGCAAGGACTGATTTGAGGGCTCTCTTTGCTTGTTTAAGTTTGTTTGATGATGGAGGTATTTTGGCTGAGTTGTAAGTTAAGCCTGTTTGGGTTCAAGAAATTAAAAATAAGCAAAGTTTGGATGAATTTTTAGCACTTCGATTTAAGCATGTTGAGGATGGGTCGACTGAGGACTTTGTGATTAATTCTGATGTAATTTTGTGCTTTAGGGGCAGATACTGTGTACCGAACAATTAGAGTTTGAAAGAATCTATACTATAGGAAGCATGTAGCAGCCCCTATGCTATGCATCCTAGTTGTACTAAGATGTATTGTGACTTAAGGGAAACATATTAGTGACCAGGTCTTAAATGAGAAGTAATTGGGTTCATGTCGAAATGTTTGACTTCCGAACAAGTTAAGGCTGAGCATTAGTTTCCATTGGGATGATCACAGTCGATTCATATTTAGCAGCGGAAGTGAGAAAAAGTGATAATGGACTTTGTTAGTGGGTTGCCCTTGACACCTACTAAGAAAGATTCCGTTTGGGTCATAGTTGATAGATTGACCAAGTCCGCCCATTTTATTCCCATCTACACTGATTATTCTTTTCAGAAGCCAACTAAGCTTTATATTTCAGAGATAGTGAGACTGCATAGTATCCCAATGTCAATTATTTGAAACCGGGATCTCTATTTTATGTCTCAGTTTTGAAAGAAATTACACGAGGCTTTGGATACTTGGTTGGACTTCAATATGGGTTTTCATCCACAGTTCGATGGTCAGTTAGAGAAGGTTATTCAAAATTTAGAAGATATGTTGAGAAGTTCTATGATTGGCTTTCACGATAGTTGGGAAGAGCATCTATCGATTACAGAGTTCACCAATAATAATAGCTTCCAATCAAGTATCATGTTGGGCTCAGTTGGGTGTGAAGAAGTTAATGGGTCCAGAGTTGATTTCAGAGACTGAGGATAAAATTTGGCTAATTCGAGATAGGTTGAAGGCGACTTCTGATAAGCAGAAATTGTATGCTAACTTAAAATGCAAGGACATTGAATTTATTATAGGAGATTGGGTTTTCTTAAAGCCTCTACATGGAAGAATGCTCTAAGATTCGGTCGAAAGGGGAGGTTAAGCCCTAGGTTCATTGGACCTTATTAGGGGTAACACCCCAAACCCAGCCTAGACGTTATGGTCGTATCTGGCAATGTCACACAATAGAGTTTTTGAAACCTTTTTGTTACGTTGAAAACATTCCACGTTATTATCTTTAGTAAACCTTTGTTAGAACTTAGGAAGTCGTCTTTATTCATTTAAAACATTTGTTTAGACATATCCCTCGTTGCAGAAGCTTTAATAAAACAGTCTAAGTGACCATGCATTTAGAA
Organism: Gossypium hirsutum; assembly: GCF_007990345.1. NCBI lineage: Eukaryota > Viridiplantae > Streptophyta > Magnoliopsida > Malvales > Malvaceae > Gossypium > Gossypium hirsutum. The sequence continues at coordinate 50,832,347 of NC_053441.1, read as the reverse complement.
ACTACTTTAACTTTTTGAAAACCGAATTTCCTACGACCAGCAGGTATAAATACATAACATAAAATAAATAAATAAAAACCCAAAATCTAAAACCAAAGTCCCAGAGGGTCCTTAAATTACAACCCAAATAATCAATAATAATTAAATCATAAAACGTAAATTGGAAACCATGAAGTCCAAAAATTTTTGTGGTCACCGCTAGTCCTCCGTCACACCGATCCGTCTAAGTCTAGGGATTACCTGTGCACATTAAACAAAAAGGGTGAGTTTACGTAAATTCACTGTGTAATCCCGCAAAAACAAACAAAAAATCAGTATTCACAGTGCACAGTTGAACAGTCTTACGCCTAAGCCCTTTTCAGTATCAGTGATAGTTTGGGCCTGAGCCCATCTCAGTACAGTGTCAAAAATGCAGTAGGGCCTTAGCCCATCACAGTACCAGTAGCAGTAATAGTTATGCAGTAGCAAAATCCTACCCATCCAACCTCTACACACCATCTCCGTCCAACCCTACACTCCATGTGGGGATATAATCAACCCACCCATCCCTATACTCCAAGTAGTACCGAATGCAGCACAAAATAGTAGTTTGCAGTTGAGCAGCCAGTAAATTAGGCTTAAATCCTTTTGGTACACTTCCTCCGAATAACAAACCCTAACCCAAGTCAATGCAACATACAATGGATGATATGCTATTATGCAATTTCAGTACATATATTCGGTTTATATATTAACATTCTCAAAATAGATATCATTCAGTCAATTTCACACATTTACGAGTTTAAGTAGCGCTTACCAACTTTACAGTAGGTTCACAGTCGACTTGGGCGACCCGTGCAACCTTGGAAACATTCCAGTAAGAATGGGCCCACACGCCCGTGCGTGCCCATGCTGCCCACTCAACCTGAATTGTCCTTGGCCGTGTGATCAATTTTTAATGTACCCCATGCTAGCTAAATATTCATATATGTTTTCACTATTTACTTATATGTTCATTCAAAGCTGTCTACTTGAGTCATTGTCACTAAATTATTTATATCTTGAGCTACAGAATTCCAAATTAAGATCGGCTAGATGTTTTCAAAACTAGACTCAAATACCTTTCTACCATAAAATTTTTAGATTTTATAGTTTATCAAATAAGTACAGTAAAATCTTCAAATCTATCTCGATTCTGCTATTTGACAGCTTCAACCTTTCCTTACTAAAAATTATTTATCTCTTAGTACGGAATTCAGATGATGTTTCCGTTTGTTTCTCTTGAAAATAGATTCAGTAAGGATTTATACATATAAATTTAAACCCCTAATTATGTTTTTACAATTTTCGATGATTTTTCCAAAATCAGAACAGGAGAACCTGAACCCATTCTGACCTTATCTCACAAAATTCATTATATCTCATAACTTACAATTTCATTGCTTACACTATTTTTTTCCATGAAAAACTAGACTCAATAAACTTTAATTTCGTATTTTATTCAACCTCCAACTGAATTTACACTATTTTTTTATGATTTTTTAAAATTAGACTACTACTACTATCCAAAACTATTTTATGCAGAATGTTGATTTCCAAGTTTATAACACCCTTATTTCCTTTCTCTATAATGTTTTTGCATCATTTTCTCTTATTTCTCTTATTTCTTGACATCAAGCAATTTTAGATTTTCACTAAATCTCATTTTCTGCGTTTTGGGTGCACACCTGGTATCGTTTCTGATGCGTAAGCACTCCTAAGCCTCCAGAACCTAAAAATCGACCAACAAATCTCCAGATTAATCACTTAATTCGTTTTTAATCAAAAAATTTTGGAAGGAACTCAATTAAAAACCTAACAAAACTCTTACCTCGCTTAAGTAACCATGACTTTACACAATCACAGCGTCGATTCAAAACCAGCAGCCCCTTGATTAACTCCTAAACACCAAAAAAGAATCCCCCTTTCAGAGATTAACTAAGAACGGTTAACAATAGACAAAATCGTTACTCACCGAACACACGCAACCAACAATGAACAACCAAATCAATTGGAAAATAAAGAAAGAAACAGAAGGGGAAAAATAATGGAAATTTCGGCAGCAACTAGGGGAAAGAATCGGCAGAGGAGGGAAAAGAGGAAGAAAACGTCAGAAAAAGTTTGGGTAATCGGAGAGAAAACCCAAACTCTACTTTTTTTCTACAACAAAAAGATAATCAGATTATTTTCTAATAACCTCTCTCCCATTATCTCCTAAAATCATTCCCTATTAACCCACTAAAATACAACTACTCAGAATTTTGCCCCAACACAACTCTTAGCCGAAATTGGAGCAAATTATTGTCTTCATGCCATCACAGAGAATTGAACATAGGACCTCCTTCACACCAACACTCCACTTATCCACCAGACCAGTACATCCATTTTGTTAATTATTTGCTATTGACCAAAGATAGGGCTTATTCATAAAAATACCAAAATTTGCCCAAGTCCTGGCTTGAACTTTGAACCTCTCACACATCTAGAACACTTAACCATTGAAGCAGATACACAGTTGTGTCACACCTTTCCAAGAACAAAAATAAAAATTCTGGGGCATTACAACTCTACCCCCCTAAAATAAAATTTTGACCTCGAAATTTACCAGATCAAAAAAAATAAGGATACTATTGATGCATCGCATCCTCAGGCTCTCACGTGGCCTCTACAGTGCTATGATTACGCCATAGAAACTTTACCAAAGGAATAGACTTCCTCCTTAGATTTCTGCCTGTCAGAAGCCGCTTTCAAATGATTTCGAATCAATCTAACCTTATCCTCTGCCTCACGTCGCTCGCCCAACTTAGTCCAACATAAAGGAGTGCGATACTTACGACCGTACAGTGCCTCATAAGGTGACATTTGGATGCTAGATTGGAAGCTATTATTATAGGCAAACTCCGTTAATGGAAAATAATCCTCCCAAATGCCTCGAAAATCAATAGCAAAGCTCCTCAACATATCCTCCAGTACCTAAATCACCCTCTCTGACTGACCATCAATCTGAGGATGGAACGCAGTACTGAAGTCCAACCTTGAACCCAGAGTCTCATGCACTTTTTTCTAAAATCGAGACGTGAAACGAAGATCCCTATCAGAGATGATCGAAATCGGTACCCCATGCAGTCTCACTATCTCAGAAATATAGAGCTTCACCAGCTTTTGCAAAGAATAATTTGTCCTAACTGAGATGAAGTGTGCAGACTTAGTCAATCGATTCACAATGACCCACATTGAATCTTTCTTAGTGGGTGTTAAAGGTAACCCACTAACGAAATCCATCGTTACTTGCTCCTACTTCCATAGTGGAATCTTAATCGGCTATAGCAATCCCAAAGGCAACTGATGCTCAGCCTTAACTTGCTGGCAAGTCAGACATCTAGCCACAAAATTCGTAACCTCTCGCTTTAATCCTGGCCGCCAATACAACTCTCGAAGATCTCGATACATCTTATCTCTGCCAGGGTGCATAGCATAAGGGCTACTATGCTCCTCTTTCAAAATAGACTGCCTCAAGTCTGAATCATTCGGTACACATATCTGGCCTCAAAAACACAACACTCCCTCAGAGTTCAACCCAAAGACTGTAGTGCTACCACTCAATCTATCAGAACTGAAGACCCAAAGACTGTCTCCAACTGTCTACCCTTAATCTGCTCGGTCTAAGTTGACTTGACTTAAAGCTCAGCCAACAAACTCCCATCGTCGAACAAGCTAAGTCGAGCGAACATCGCTCTCAGATCAGTCATAGCACTACGGATCAATGCATCAGCCACCACATTGGCCTTGTCAGGATGGTACTCAATGGTACAGTCGTAATTCTTAAGCTTCTCAACCCATCTTCGCTGCTCTAGATTCAGCTCCTTCTGAGTAAGGAGATACTTGAGGCTTTTGTTATCAGTGTAGATGATACACTTCTACCATACAGATAATCCCTCCAGATTTTTAGTGCAAAGACCCCGGTGACCAACTCCAAATCATGCATCGGATAGTTCACCTCGTGTGTCTTAAGCTGATGAGACGCATATGCAACCACCTTACCATCCTACACCAACACACATCCCAAACTGACATGTGATGCATCACTATAAATCGTGAACTCCTTTCTAAGTTCAAGTTGCACCAAAATAGGAGCCTCAGTCAGTACAGTCTTAAGCTTCTCAAAGCTCTCTTGCTGTGCATTAGTCCAGTCAAACGGTACACCTATACGTAGCAACTTAGTTAAGGGTGCTGCGATCAGTGAAAATCCTTCCACAAACCGTCGGTAATAACTTGTCAACCCCAAAAAGTTATGAATCTCAGACACATTCTTAGGCTACTTCCAATCCAATACAACCTCAATTTTCGAGGATCAACTGAAATCCCTTAGCGAAGATCACATGACCCAGAAATGTTAATTCACGTAACCAGAACTCGAACTTGCTGAACTTAGCATAGAGCTGCTTTTCCCTCAAAATTTGAAGGACAATCCTAAGGTGCTCATCATGCTCATCCTCAGTCCTCGAATAAACCAATATGTCATTGATGAACACCACTACAAACCAATCTAGGTAGGGTTAAAACACTCAGTTCATCAGATCCATGAAAGCTGTCCGTGCATTAGTCAGTCCAAAAGGCATCACGAGGAACTTGTAGTGACCATAACGAGTCCTAAATGTCGTCTTATGCACATCAGCCTCCTTAACCCTCAACTGATGATATCCTGAACGCAAGTTTATTTTGGAAAATACAGACGCCCCTCGAAACTGGTCAAACAAATCATCAATCCTCGGAAGTGGATACTTGTTCTTAATAGTCAACTTATTTAGTTGTTGGTAGTCGATACGCATTCTCATGGATCCATCCTTTTTCTTAACAAACAGTACCAGCGCTCCCCACGGGGACACACTAGGGTGGATAAACGCACGAGCCAATAACTTCTGAATTTGAGCCTTAAGCTTCGTAAGCTCCTTCGGTGCCATTCGATACAGAGTGATAAACACCGGAGCTGTACCAGGAAAAAGCTCAATCCCAAACTCCACTTCCTAATTCGGAGATAAACCCAATAGCTCCTTAGGAAAGATGTTTGGAAAATCCCTCACAGTTCTGATGTCCTTTACAGTAGAGTCCCTAGAAGTGAAAACACTTACATAGGCCAAATAAGCCTTACATCCCTTACGAACCAGTTTCTCAGCTACCAGTGCAAAGATCACGTTAGCCAAGTAATTTCGAGGTTCCCCAATCACAACTACTTCATTACCCTCCTCAGTTCCCAATACGACCCTTTTAGTCGTACAGTCCAAACTGACACGATGCTTGACCAACCAGTTCATCCCCAATATCATATCGAACTCCCTAAACGGAAGCTCCATCAAATTAGCCAAAATTACTGTCTCTTAAACCTCTAAAGAAACATCACTGTACAGTTTGCTAACTCTAATAAGTTACCCTAGTGGGCTCCGCATAGTCACCTCACTAGAAGTACTCTCAACCAGAATCCCTAGATTTTTGGAAACAGAACCGGGAACATAGGAATGTGTAGATCCTATATCTATCAATGCAGCGTAAGGCACATGATAAATAAGAAATGTGGCCATAATGACATCTAGAGCATCTCTTTCGTCTCGGTGATGTGTAGCATAAACTAAAACAGCTACTTCGCCTTAGTCTGTCCAACACCTCTGCCCGGTGCTCTCTGTCCACGACCCATACCATTACCAACCCTAGCCTAACCACGGCCTCTAGGTTGCTACTATGCAACCCTCTGTGGCTGTGCAGTACCAGTACCCTAAGCTTGCATCTGATCGGCCCTCAACAGATACTCCCTAATGCGATGATCCAATGATCCACACCTCAGACACGCCCCAGTCCTTCTCCAACACTCGCTCTGATGGCGTCTACTCAGTCGACACATGGCTACAGTTTAGTAGCAGTAACAAGGGGCCCAACTCTAACTGGCCCATCAGCTCTAGCCTTTTTCTGAGGCCTCTGCACAGAACTCGAGGACTCCGAATCCCTCTTGTTCCTACCTCTCTCCCTATCGCAGTTTTGGTGCTCAGTGCACTTAACCTCCTCGGTGATTTTCGCTTTCTCAACCAGTGAAGAAAAATCACGCTCCCTCTGTGTACCTATCAGGATTCTTAAATTATCTCTGAGGCCATCCTCAAAGTGGACAAAATGCTCATATTCAGTAGCCACCATACCTCACACTTAACGGCTCAGTCGTAGGAATTCGGCCTCACACTTGACCACTGATTGATCTCCCTGTGTTAGATTCAAGAACTCCCTCCTACGGGAGTCCACATAACTAGCTCCTACATACTTCCCCTGGAAGGCGGTCTTAAAGAACTCCCAAGTCAGACGTTCGGGCTGAATGCCCTCCTTAATAGTAAGCCACCACTGATAAGCCTTAGTATGCAGCAGCGAGACTGCACCCTTTAATTTCTGCTCAGAGGTCCAATCTAGGTCATCCATGATCTTTTCCTTGGCCTCAATCCAATACTCAGCCACATTAGGAGTGACCCCAGTGACACCACTGAAGACCTCAGCTCCATTGAACCGGAGTCATTCCGTAACTGACCCACTTCCCCTGGATCTAGGTTTTGGCCCAGCAACCCTCTTCAATATCCTTAACATAGCCTGGGACAATGCATCGTTCCCAGCAATGTGATCATGATACTCAATCCAGTAGCAGGCGACACTGGTGTCTCACTCGTGTCCAAATTCAGTATATTACCCAGGGAAGAGGGCTCAGATCGAACCCCCTACAGCATCTACCTCGGCCTTGAGTACCACATCCACGTATACATCGTGTGCTCATGTCTATTCAGATTTAACTGTATTATAAATTTTTATGCATCAGTTTCAATTTCAGTAATTACTAGCAGATGTTTTATGTTAATAGTTTCAGTAATTCAGAGTAATTTTCATAAATCGCAGTATCTATCAGTTTTGTTACAGTCTCAATATACACCATCTAGAGTGTTTTCACAGTATACTACCTACAGTAGTTTCAAAATATCATAACATATATCAGTTTCACAATATCATAGCATGTATCCATTTCAGAACACTTACAGGATCGGCGCTGGAGACTTGGTGCACCATATACCCAGTAGAAATATTTGAAATCATTTAAAAACCAAATTTTCAAAGACCAAATTTAAAAACCATAATCCACAGTCGAGTTTTGCAACTTGAGTCTGATACAACTAAATGTAACACCCCAAACCCAGCCTAGACGTTATGGCCGTAGTGTTTTTGAAACCTCGTTGTTACGTTGAAAATATTCCATGTTATTATCTTTAGTAAACCTTCGTTAGAAATTAGGAAGTCATCTTTATTCATTTAAAACATTTGTTTTGAAACATCCCTCGTTGCGGAAGCTTTAATAAAATAGTCTAAGTGATCATGCGTTTAGAAACTACATTAAATTTTTTGAAAACTGAATTTCCTACGACCAACAGGTATAAATCCATAAAGTAAAATAAATAAATAAAAACCCAAAATTTAACACCAAATTCCCAGAGGGTTCTTAAATTACAACCCAAATAATCAATAATAATTAAATCATAAATGTAAATTGAAAACCATGAAGTCCAAAAATTTCTGTGGTCACCACTGAGTCCTTCGTCGCACCGATCCGTCTAAGTCTGGGGATTACCTGTGCACATTAAACAAGAAGGGTGAGTTTACGTAAACTCAGTGTGTAATCCCACAGAAACAAACAAACAATCAGTATTCACAGTGCATAGTTGAACAGTCTTGGGCCTAAGCCCTTTTCAGTATCAATGATAGTTTGGCCTTAGCCCATCTCAGTACAATGTCAAAAATGCAGTAGGGCCTTAGCTCATCACAGTATCAGTAGCAGTAACAGTTATGCAGTAGAAAATCCTACACATCCATCCTCTACACACTATCTCCATCCAATCCTACACTCCATGTGGGGATATAATCAACCCACCCATCCCTACACTCCAAGTACTACCAAATGCGGCACAAAACAGTAGTTTGCAACTGAGCTGTCAGTAAATTAGGCTTAAAGCCTTTTAGTACACTTCCTCTGAATAACAACCCCCAACCCAATGCAATGCAACATACAATGGATGATATGCTATTATGCAATTTCAGTACATTTATTTGGTTTAGATATGAACATGCTTAGTACAAATATCATTCAGTCAATTTCACACATTTAGGGGTTTCAGTAGAGCTTACCGACCTTACAGTAGGTTCACAATTGACTTGGTCGACCCGTGCAACCTTAGAAACATTCCGGTAAAAAAGGACCCATACACCTGCGTGTGCCTGTATGGCCCACTCGGCCTAAATTGGCCTTGGCCGTGTGATCAATTTTTAATGTACCCCATGCTAGCTAAATATTCATATATGTTTTCACTATTTACTTATATGTTCATTCAAAGCTGTCTACTTGAGTCATTGTCCCTAAATTATTTATATCTTGAGCTACATAATTCCAAATTAAGATCCGCTTGATGTTTTCGAAACTAGACTCAAATACCTTTCTACCATAAAATTTTTAGATTTTATAGTTTATCAAATAAGTACAGTAAAGTCTTCAAATCTATCTCAATTCTACTGTTTGACAGCTTCAACCTTTCCTTACTAAAAATTATTTATCTCTTAGTATGAAATTCAGATGATGTTTCTGTTCGTTTCTCTTGAAAATAGACTCAATAAGGATTTAAAAATATAAATTTTAGCCCCTAATTATTTTTTTACAATTTTCGATGATTTTTCCAAAGTCAGAACAGGGGAACCCAAACCAAGTCTAACTTTTCTCACAAAATTCATTATATCTCATAACTTACGATTTCATTACTTACACTATTTCTTCAATGAAAAACTACACTTAATAAAACTTAATTTCATAGTTTATTCAACCTCTAACTCAATTTCCACTATTTTTGATGATTTTTCAAAGTTACGCTACTGCTGCTGTCTAAAACTATTTTAGTGCAGAATGTTGATTTCCAAGTTTATAACACTCTTATTTCCTTTCTCTACAATTTTTTTACATAATTTTATCTTATTTCTCTTCTTTCTCATCAGCAATCAATTCTAACTTTTTGCCAAATCCCATTTTCTACGTTTCGGGTACACACCTGGTATCGTTTTTGATGCGTAAGCACTCCTAAGCCTCCAGAACCTAAAAATCGACCAACAAATCTCCAGATTAATCACTTAATTTATTTTTAATCAACCAATTTTGGAAGGAAATCGACTAAAAACCTAACCAAACCCTTACCTCGCTTGAGTAACCACGACTTCGCACAATCACAGCGTCGATTCAAAACCATTAGCCCCTTGATTAACTCCTTAGCACCCAAAAGGAATCCCCCTATCAGAGATTAACCAAGAACGATTAGCAATAGTTAAAACCGTTACTTATCGAACACACGCAACCAACGATGAACAACAAAATCAATTAGAAAATAAAGAAAGAAATGGAATGGGAAAAAATAAGGGAAATTTCAATAGTAACTAGGGGAAAGAATCAGTAGAGGAGGGAAAAAAGAAGAAAAAAGAGTCAAAAATAGGGCTATGTGCTTAAGCTCGATATGAGCAAAGCATATGACTGGGTGGAGTGGAGCTTCCTTGAAAAAGTGATGGTACAAATGGGCTTCTCTAGAGATTGGGTTAAAAAATTATGAATTGTGTTTGTACGGTGCGATATAAAGTCAAATGCAATATGAACCTTACTAACATCATTATTCCGGAAAGGGGTCTTCGCCAAGGAGATCCCCTATCCCTTTACTTATTTCTCTTCTATATGGATGTTTTTTTTCACATGTTGCTTACTGCCCAAGAGAATAATAAAATTAAGAGCATCCATGCGAGTATGGATGGCCCTAGAATTAACCACCTTTTCTTTGCTGACGATGCTCTCTTGTTTGTCAAGAACCAACGTAGTGAAGTGGATCTTTCATGTGAATTTTGAACAACTTTACTAGGATGTCGGGTCAAAGCATAAATTTGGACAAGTCAATGGTGTACTTTCGCCCCAACACTCCTGTGCCTCAACGGGCGGCCTTGGGGGTTTTACTCAAAATAAAAGTGGTAGATAAGCTCGACGGCTACCTTGGTCTTCCCATTCCTATGGCTAAAAAAAGAGTGACTATTTTTTAGAATATCCTGGATTGGATTGCGAGCAGAATCAACAGCTGGTCAAAGTGCCTGTTGTCAAATGGTGGCAAGGAGATTTTCATCAAGTCTATTATCCAAGAGATCCCTACTTATGCTTTCTCGATCTTTATGGCTCTTGAGGAGGTGACTGAGGAGATCCAATCCATGATAAGTTAGGTTTGGTGGGGAGAGGAAAATGGGCTGGAGCATGCTGCCTTGGGATTGGCTGTGTCATTCAAAAGGCATGGGTGGCCCTGGTTTCAGGGAGTTACGATTGTTCAACGTTGCTCTTTTGGGGAGATAGGTGTGTTGACGTAAGCTTGTATAATTATATGCTTTAATTGAATTATATGTATGTCATTTGCACTATTGACATATATGAATATCGATCGCATATCCAATGAAGTACGATGATTATCGAGTCCCGTTTGAACCTTAGGAATTCATAGGATACAAATTGTTGGATCGTCGGCACCCCTACGGCGCAGCTGAAAAATTTAATAATCGGCGAGCCTAACCAGGGATCCATGTGTGAGGAACGAATCGGGGTGAAAAGGGTTACGAAATTACCTAATGTTTGTTCTGAGTAGACATCAACTTCTCAACAATGTGTAGTCTGATCTACAATCGAACCAAGCCGCAATCTATCGAGACTCCGACCTTTACGTAATCCACCCAGTTGGCTACGAACGGAAGAAATCCCCAAAACGGTTTTGAAAGTAATTTTTCTTTGACGGCTGCTAGACCAAAAACAAAGAAAAATGAGATTCTTATATCCTATTATTTTAGGGTTTTTAGGAATTAAATAAATATAATAATATTTTAAATCGAAAATTATAATTACATTAATTATAATATAATTTCGGTAAACCATATATTTATTTGAATTCATATGCTAACCAAATTCATGTCCTCATTATGCGTACAACAAACTTGTACATAATGTGTTGGAAATTTGATTACCGAATGAAATTAATTCTATAATTAATTTAATTCAAGCGAAACCCAAAAATAATACCAACTATGGTTTATTCCGTTCATTTCAACTATAGGGTGTGACCATGTAGGTTCCTGTAACGTTAGCAGTAATACTAGAACGATTCCAATGTTAGAAACAATGAGTGGCATCTAGCAATGCATCATTGCTACCTAAGTCACAAGAGATCATGATTCGACATAACCTTTTTTTTATGATTAACCTTTTATGCAATAATCCTTAAGTCCTTTATCTCTGGATTGGACACAAGTCATGGAATAGTCACACTTGTATAGTCCATTCCATGTTCCTTGAGACCTTAAGCAGACTACAATATACAAATAAGTATGACATCTCATATCAACTTATTTAAGCATGGCCATGCATTTCTAGTCTCACTTAATCAAGTGGCCCTAGATATTACTCCCATTATGTAGGAGGGGCTTATTCTATATCGACCAACCATATCCCTCTACATCGATTGTGGTATATCCAACATCAGCCTTTATAGAACAACCAGTTACGGTGTACGTTTGACTGTATCAAAATATACTACTCACGATGTTGGGATTATGATGATCTCAAGTCTGAGGATCATATACATATTAATCACTATGAGTAATGTCGTGACAACTACATAATAATCCATGAAACATACTCATAATGGGTCAATCCAATATGTTGTTCTCTAACACACATATTCATGCATCGATTCTGACATTCCATATCAATGATAACTCTTTATCATCAATCAACTACATGTTAGTCTTAATGCACTATCGTTTTCCTATCTAACAATAATACTTGACTAAGGATCTTTTAAGAATAATCATATTATTCTTAGGACATTATTATAAAACAGTTTATTTATACACATAGAAAAGAAACTGAAATAATAATGGTAATGCCTTATATTAATAAACATGATAAATCAAGTATGTTATTACAACCATCCCATGATTGATCTTTGGGCATACTCTGACAATCTCCCACTAGCACTAAGACCAATCACTTATATATCTAATACCAAGTGACTTAGTGTGACGATCATGCTTCTGCTGTATCAGAGGCTTGGTCAAGGGATCAGCAATGTTATCATCTGTAGGTACTCTGCATATCTTTACATCCCCTCGATCGATAATCTCTCAAATGAGATGGTAGCGCCTAAGTATGTGTTTGGATCACTGGTGAGATCTAGGTTCTTTAGCTTGTGCAATGGCTCCATTGTTATCACTTTGGAGTTCTATAGCATCTGATATGCTAGGCACAACCCCTAGTTCAGTAATAAACTTTTTGATCCAAACTGCTTCTTTTGCTGCCTCACTGGTTGCAATATACTCGGCCTCTATTGTAGAATCGGCTACTGTATTTTGCTTCGAACTCTTCCAGCTTACAGCACCACCATTAAGGCAAAACACAAAACCTGATTGTGATCGAGAATCGTCCTTATCGGTTTGGAAGCTGGCATCAGTGTAACCTTTTACACTTAGCTCTTCCTCACCTCCATATATTAGGAAAGTATCCGTAGTCCTTCTCAAGTACTTAAGGATATTCTTGACTGTGGTCCAGTGACCTTCACCGGGATCTGCTTGGTATCTGCTCGTCATGCTTAAGGCATATGAGACATCTAGACGAGTACATAACATGGCATACATGATAGATCCAATAGCAGAAGCATGTGGAATTTTACTCATGCGTTCTCTCTCTTGTGGAGTTGAAGGACACATTTCCTTCGAGAGTGAAATATCATGTCTCATAGGTAGGAATCCTCTGTTAGATTCTTCCATATTGAACCTTTTCAGTACTTTATTTATGTATGTACTTTGGCTTAGACCTAATAGTCGTCTTGATCTATCTCTATAGATCTTTACTCCTAAGATGTAAGTTGCTTCGCCCAAGTCCTTCATGGAAAAACAACTTCCTAACCAATTCTTAATAGACTGCAGGGTAGGTATGTCATTTCCTATGATAAGTATGTCATCCACATACAGTACCAAGAATGTTATAGTGATCCCACTAACTTTCTTGTAAACACATGGCTCATCTTCATTTTTGATAAAACCAAACTCTTTGATTGCATCAGTAAAACGAAGATTCCAACTTCGAGAAGCTTGCTTTAATCCATAAATGGATCTTTGTAGCTTACATATCTTTCCAGCATCCTTTGGATTGACAAAACCTTCAGGTTGTGTCATGTACACATCCTCTTCAAGTTTCCCATTAAGGAAAGCTGTTTTGACGTCCATCTGCCAGATTTCATAGTCATGAAATGCAACTATAGCAAGCAAGATCCTGATGGATTTAAACATAGCTACAGGAGAAAAGGATTCATCATAGTCAACACCATGAACTTGGCGAAACCCTTTAGCGACTAATCGCCCCTTGTATGTTTGTACATTACCATCCATGTCGGTTTTTTTTTGAAAACCCACTTGCACCCTATGGGCTTAACCCCTTCAGGTGGGTCAACCAAAGTCCATACTTGGTTTTCATACATGGAATCCATCTCAGATCTCATGGCTTGAAGCCATTTCTCAGAGTCTGGGCTCGTCACCACTTCTTGATAAGTCCTAGGCTCTTCTTGATCTATAAGTAGAACGTCACCATGCGTTGTGATGAGAAATCCATATCTCTCGGGTGCTTGGCGTTCTCTTAAAGATCTACTTGGTGGTTGTGTTTCTACAGCAATTACTTGTTCCTCAATCCCTTGTGGAACTTGTTGTTGTTCTATCTCTGGTTCAGTGGTATTTTGCGATTCTTGAACTTCATCAAGTTCAATCTTTTTCCCACTTCCTTTTCTAGAAAAAAATTCTCTCTCTAGGAAGACACCAGTTCGAGCAACAAGTATTTTGTTCTCAGTGGGATTAAAGAAATAATATCCTTTAGTTTCTTTTGGATACCCCACAAAAACACATCTTTCGGATTTGGGCTTAAGCTTAGTAGACGTCTAACATTTAACATAAGCTTCGCAACCCCAAATTTTCATAAAAGAAATACTAGGACGTTTCCCAGTCCACATCTCATATGGTGTCTTTTGAATCGATTTATATGGAACACGATTTGTGTGAAAGCAGTTGTTTCAACTGCATGTCCCCAAGAGGAAGTCGGCAGATCAGCATGACTCATCATGGATCGAACCATGTCTAACAAAGTTCGATTTCTTCTTTCAGAAACTCCATTCTATTGAGGATTACCAGGAGGAGTAAGTTGTGAGACAATCCCACATTGCTTCAAAAGATCATCAAACTCTAAGCTCATATACTCCCCACCTCGATCAGATCAAAGTGTCTTGATAGTTTTTCCTAGTTGATTTGTACTTCGTTTTTGAATTCCTTGAACTTTTCAAGCGATTCAGACTTATGGCGCATGAGATAGACATACCCATATCTACTAAAATCATCAGTGAAAGTAATGAAGTAGTGAAATCCTCCTCTAGCCTGTGTATTTATTGGCCCACATATATCAGAATGTATTAAGCCCAATAAATCACTAGCTTGTTCACTTTTACCAGTAAAAGGAGATTTAGTCATTTTTCCCAATAAGCAAGATTCACATACCTCAAATTGTTCAAAAACAAGTGAATCCAAGAGACCATCTTTATGGAGCTTGGATATGCGTTCCTCACTCATATGGCCCAAACGACAATCCCATAGATAAGTTTGATTTGAGTCATTTATTTTTGATCTTTTAGTATTTATGTTGTAGATGAGATTTGTTTGATCTAAAATATAGAGGCCATTAATCAATTGTGCCGAACCATATAAAACATTATTGAGATAAAAGGAACAACAATTATTCTTAATAATTATCTCAAAACCAATTTTGTCTAAACAAGAAATTGAAATAATGTTTTTAGTCAAACTGGGCACATAATAACAATCCTCTAAACTTAAACCAAGTCCACTAGGCAAAGATAAATTATATGTTCCTACAGCTAATGCAGCAACTTTTGCTTCATTTCCAACTCGTAGGTCCACATCTCCTCTAGCCAAAGTCCTACTCCTTTGCAGTCCCTGTACAGAAGTACAAATGTGAGAACCATAACCAGTATCTAATACCCATGAAGTAGTAGTTGATAAATTAATATCAATAACATAAATACCTGAAGCAGACGTTCCGCTTATTTTGGCCTTCTTTACTTCCTCAAGATAGATAGGGCAGTTCCGCTTCTAATGTCCAGTCACACCACAATGAAAATAGTTTCCTTCCTTAGCCACCCCTCCTTTAGGTTTCAATGTAGCCTTTTACTTTTCTAGGCTTGGGCCTACCTTTGCCATTGGGCTTTGTTTGAACTTTGGCCTTAACTTTGCCCTTATTATTACGGACCATCAGTATAGGCTTGGGACCAACCTTTTTCATGTTGCCTTCAGCAGTTCGTAACATACTGAGCAACTGTGGCAGAGTCTTATCAATTTCATTCATATTGAAATTGAGGATAAACTGGCTGTAGCTATCCGGCAACAATTGCAGAATAACATCAGTGGCCAACTCTTGGCTCAATGGAAACCCAAGCTTAGATAGGCTTTCAATATAGCCAATCATCTTAAGGACATGAGGTCCTACTGGGCTTCCTTCAGCCAGCTTACATTGGAATAGGGCCTTATAGATATCGAACCTCTCTTGCCGTGCTTGCCCATGATAAAGTTCTTTCAGGTGCTCAATCATTTCATAAGCAATCATGTTCTCATGTTGCTTCTGAAGCTCAGGGTTCATAGTGGCAAGCATAAGACATCCAACGTCTACCATGTCATCGAGATGCTTCTTGTAAGCATCTCTATCAACTCTCGAGGCATTAGCGGGTGGTTCGTTAGGAACTGGTTGTTCAATGATATATGATTTTCGTTCTTGTTTGAGGACAATCCTCAAGTTAAGGAACCAGTCAAGAAAATTTAAACCATTCAACTTGTCCTTCTCAAAGACTGATCGTAATGATAGTGTATTTGTGTTTGCAGCCATAATATATCTACAACAATGAAATTATGCGTGTGAAAATTTTATCAAATTTATATTAATCATTAAAAGGACTTAATTAAATGATGTTCCCACTATTTTATTACAAAACTAATACCCTCATAGATTAGTTTCAGAAAGACTTTCTCGAAAAGTATTTCAAGTGGGTTAAGGATCCATATTTCACCTCCTCTTAAGTCAGCTTTGGCTTTACTCTCAAGATTATGGTTATCTAGGTAAGCAACACTTTGCTAATTACATCATATGTAACTCCTAAAGTTTGGTGAACAACTCTTGTTCTAATCATCTTATGATTTATCCAAATTACTCGCCTCTAGGTTTCTAATCCTATTAGAATAACCTAGTTAAGTCATTAACCAATTTTAACCAGCAAATATCATTTGCTTATTCTTCGCGTTTAACCAAGATAAATACTAGTACTTCGCTTTAGCAGAACCTACACAGTATTGATCGAGGCCTTAACGAGGGCAAAATTGGAAGGCTATGTTGACTTAATATTTTAATAGAGGAATTTTCTTAAGATCGTTCCATCTCACCAATTATGGTTTACTTTAGTCCATTTAGCCATTTAATTGATCTCATCAATTAATGTGGTTCAATATTATCAAATTTTAACATGGTTAAAATTTAGCATGCTTTAGACATCCATAGCATCTCATACATGAATAAAGCAATAAATAAATGCAATAGTTATAACCCATAAACTAAGGTGGCGCAACCCAAGCCAATAGGAGAACCAGAAGGAAACCTAAAGGTGTAAGCCGGTTTTCAAGCTATCAGTCCACACTAGTTAACCCATCTTCCTTCTCGGCTAGCCCACAGCAACTCTTACAAATTACCATATGTAGAAACTCATTTTACATACGAGGGAGTAAGATGAGAAGAGAAATACAAAAGAATAGTAGCAAGGCACGACACGCAGGCTGTATTTATAAAATTACAACCTTTTTATCAAATGGGCTGTCGGGCTATAATTATTCATTTCAAACACTATGCATGTCAAAAATAGCATACATAAATAGACATTTTTGTTAAGGTGTATTAAAACATATCCTTTCAACTTTTATGGCCCACCAAGTTTTATTTATTATTAAAAAAACATACTTTAAGAAGAAACCTCACGATTTGATAACTGTTATCAACAGAATCGAGTTTTCGGGAACAACCCTTGTTCCACTAACCAGTTAACTCTTATTAGAATCTGTCAACACCACCGCCGCACCGTCATAGATCTATTAACACTTACCAGTAATAACATAAAAACGATTAGGCCATAACACCATGATTAACATTTAATCTATTGTCAAAAGGAACGATTATCAGGTTACTCTTAAACGATTTAAACAGTCAAAAATTTAATAAAATTAAAGCATACATCTCATACAATTGCATCACCCAAGTATTTAAACCCGAGTCTGTGTCACACAAGTTGGATCGTCGGCACCCCTACGGCGTAGCGGAAAAATTTAATAATCGACGACCCTAACCACGGATCCATGTGTGAGGAACGAATCGGGGTGAAAAGGGTTACGAAATTACCTAATGTTTGTTCTGAGTAGACAGCAACTTCTCAACAATGTGTAGTCTGATCTACAATCGAACCAAGCCGCAATCTATCGAGACTCCGACCTCTACGTATTCCACCCAGTTGACTACGAACGAAAGAAATCCCCAAAACAGTTTTGAAAGTAATTTTTCTTTGACTGCTGCTAGACCAAAAACAAAGAAAAACGGGATTCTTATATCCTATTATTTTAGGGTTTTTAGGAATTAAATAAATATAATAATATTTTAAACCAAAAATTATAATTACATTAATTATAATATAATTTCGGTAAACCATATATTTATTTGAATTCCTATGCTAACCAAATTCATGTCCTCATTATGCGTACAACAAACTTGTACATAATGTGTTGGAAATTTGATTACCGAATTAAATTAATTCTATAATTAATTTAATTCAAGCGAAACCCAAAAATAATACCAACTATGGTTTATTCCGTTCATTTCAACTATAGGGTGTGACCCTGTAGGTTCCTATAATGTTAGCAGTAATACTAGAACGATTCCAATGTTAGAAACAATGAGTGGCATCTAACAATGCATCATTGCTACCTAAGTCATAAGAGATCATGATTCGACATAACCTTTTTTTATGATTAACCTTTTATGCAATAATCCTTAAGTCCTTTATCTCTGGATTGGACACAAGTCATGGAATAGTCACACTTGTGTAATCCATTCCATGTTCCTTGATACCTTAAGCAGACTACAATATACAAATAAGTATGACATCTCATATCAACTTATTTGAGCATGGCCATGCATTTCTATTATCACTTAATCAAGTCGCCCAAGATATTACTCCCATTTTGTAGGAGGGGCTTATTCTATATCGACCAACCATATCCCTCTACATCGATTGTGGTATATCCAACATCAGCCTTTATAGAACAACCAGTTACGGTGTATGTTTAACTGTATCAAAATATACAACTCACGATGTTGGGATTATGATGATCTCAAGTCAGAGGATCATATACATATTAATCACTATGAGTAATGCTGTGACAATTACATAATAATCCAGGAAACATACTCATAATGGGTCAATCCAATATGTTGTTCTCTAACACACATATTCATGCATCGATTCTAACATTCCATATCAATGATAACTCTTTATCATCAATCAACTACATGTTAGTCTTAATGCATTATCGTTTTCCTATCTAACAATAATACTTGACTAAGGATCTTTTAAGAATAATCATATTATTCTTAGGACATTATTATAAAACAGTTTAGTTATACACATAGAAAAGAGACTGAAATAATAATGGTAACGCCTTATATTAATAAACATGATAAATCAAGTATGTTATTACAACCATCCCATGATTGATCTTTGGGCATACTCTAACACAAATGACATGTCATTAGGGTTACTGATTCTCAATTCGAGAGAGCTTACCAGTATTCAGCTTGCATGAGCTTACCGATAGGATACAAATAACATGTCCTTACGGTTACTGATTCTCAGTTCGAGAGAGCTGACCAATATTCAGCTCGTATAAGCTTGCCATTTACAGCTTAAATGCTTACTCTTTGTTATTTTCCATATTTTATAGTTATTCGAAAGCTCGTTGGAGTTGGAAGCTTGTCGGAGCTATATCACACTATCCATCGGCTCTTTTCGTACTTTTAGTTGGTTTCATTTTGGTTATAATGGCATGTATAGGTTATTTTGGCTAAATGTTGGCGCATATGTGTTTTGTTGACATTAGCCACTTATTTGGCTTATGTTTTGGTATTTTGGCATGTGCATAGTTTTCCCTATAAGGTTGATGTGTAGATTGATTTGTGGTTGAAGGATGAAAGGTAAAATAGTAGTTGAATATGCATATTGATTTGTGGTTGGAGGATGAAAGGTAAAATAGTAGTTAAATTTGCATATGAGGTATGTTTTAATACTTGGTGTGATTTGGTGCTATGCTATAGTAAGCATATATGTGTGTTTGATGCTATTGAATAAGTGGTACAATTGATACCAAATGGTAAGTTTTGGTATATAATTTACATGTTGTGTATTGATGCAATTATACATAAAAGTTGGTTGATTACTTGGTTACATGGATAACATGGTTGAACATAATTATACTTTTCATTTGAGGTGCGTAAGGGCATATTGGTTGTATGTGAATATATCACATGTCTAAAGCTTGTTCATGCTTGTTTTGGATGCTTGATTATAGCTACTGTATGTGCAGACTTTTAGGTGTAAGTTGGTGCCAAATTGAGTGAGAAACGTGGCTTGTAAAATGACCTATTTTCGTCCACACGGGTAGAGACACGGGCATGTGTCTCAACCGTGTGTGACACACGGCTAGGTGACATGGCCATGTGTCCCCTATAGTTTTAAAGGGTTACAAGTTAGGCTGTTACACGACCTAGCACATGGCCTGGCACACGGGCGTGTGAGGATACTTCAAAGGGTACACGGCCTGGAACACGGGCGCGTGGCTTGGCTGTGTTACCCAAGTCAGTGAGTTACACTGGTAAGGACACGGGATGGGACACGACCGTGTGTCCCTATTTTGAATGCCCACACGGCCTAAGACACGGGTGTGTCTCTTAGCTATGTGAGTCACATGGTCTGACCACATGGCTGTGTGACCCCTGCAACTTTGAAAATTTGCAATGTTTTCTAAAAAATTTTACGATTTTTTGATTTAGTCCTGACTTGTTTCTAACGTGTATTTAGGGCCTCTAGGACTTGTATAGGGGGCAGTATGTATGATTTTTATTAGTTTTATTATGAATATTGATAAGTTATGAAATGAGCAAAATTTTGTTTGTTTGTACTGTAAACTCGGGTAATACTCCGTAACCCTGTTCCGGTGACAGATATGGGTTAGGGGTGTTACATGTTGACTTAAGTTATGAACTATTTGGTATGTACTAGTAGATGATTTATTATTTATAAGATCGTGATGTATAGATGTGCATGGATTTGGTAATTTTGTTAGGTATGAAAATATGGTATAATTGACTTGATATAGGTTTTATTTTGGTATGAATTGTGCATGCCTTGTTTGATAAAGAATGTGGCTTGGTTAACCTTTTAACTTAAGTGCACCTTGGTGGATAAATGCAAATTTAGTTGAATAAGGTGTTTTGTATAGTTAAGTTGGATGTGATAGTACCTTATGGCATATTGGTTAGAACTAGACAAATGATATATTTTGGCATGATTTTGATTTTTTTGAATGAATGATTTTGGTATGATTGGGACTTAGGTAAATAATTGATGTAACGCTTGTCTTTCATCGTACCTTTTGGCACATAAGGTCTACTACACGGTTAGACATACAGTTGTGTGACTCACGCGGGTATGGGACAGGTCGTGTGCTCTATTTTATTTTGGTGATTTTAGTTCCACACAGCGACAGTCTGTTACACAGTCTAGAGATAAAACTATGTGTCTCCTCTTACACGATTCTAGCCTTTGCACATAGTTAAGTGACATGCCCATGTTCCTTAGCTTCACACGGTATCAGGCTGTTACACGACCGTGCGACCCCTATTTTGTGTTATTTCCATTTTTGTATGAAAAGTGTCAAATGGGCCCCTGCTTTGATTCGAATTGTTTTAGAACTTCCGTGAGCTCCTTTCAACTTTAATAATGTATGTTTAACAAGTTTCTGGTTATATATTTTACAAAATGATTAATGGTTTGAGAAATTGAATTGAATTGGCATGATTTTGTTCTATTATGCATGGTAGCATCCCGTAAGCCTAATCCGATGACGGCTACGGGTGAGGGGTGTTCCAGGCTCAAAGTTCAGGAAGTACTTATAATTGGACCCGATATGGAAGTGGCCTAAAAACCCTTCATGCTAATACACGAGACGACAAACCCTAGTATATTTAACTAAGGTTGCCAGCCCTCTCTCTCCTAGTTAGACTAGGATTTTGTTTTTCTATTGAAATAGACTTCTACTAATTCAACAAGGGTTTCGCTTCTTCTCCTTATAAATAGATGGCACGGATAGGGCTCAATATACAATTTTGAGATATTGTCATTCTACCCAAAGATAGTGAGATTTTATTTTCTAAATATAAATTCTATTTTTTAGAATAACAATTCTACCGATTTCTATTAAATAGAGATTTGCTTTTCCATTGAAAGTAAAGTAAACAATTTCTAGTTCTGTGTTTTATTCAAATTTGTTCGAGCTCACACTCAAATTAGTTCGTCGTACGAAAATAACCGAGAAGATCATTTTATTAAAAGCTAGGAATGACAAGGATCCATTTAGCAAAAAACAAAGGTGTTATTTCGAGTAAATTTTATTGCTATAAATATCACAAACTGGCTTGATTTTTAAAATTTTAATTTTTCGTTGTGCAAGAAAACTGTTTTTGAACTGGATTTTTTCCAACAATTGGTAATAGATCCAGGTTGTGCTATGTTTATAGTATAAACTGATACCAAAGTTTTCTCTTTTCTTCATGTGATTAATTTTGATAAGATGTGACATTCTTATAATGATATCCATGTTTAGGGGAATGTATGCGAATAAATGTATGGTATTTATTGTTCTGTATGATAAGGTAATTTTGCCAAAGTTGTGAATCCTATAATATTTTAGATTTTGGATATGTTTAATTATATTTTGGACTATAATCTTTACATAGTATTGTAATTTTATTTTTCTAGAATATATTATGTGAGCCAGAAATGGACATAGGACCCATGTAACCTATATTTTCGGTGAAACTCAAAGAATCAAGACACATCTGGGTTGATCGAGACAACGCAAACCCGACCCAACCGAACTGACAAAAGACCGGCGGTGGGTTAAAAGATAAATATATTATCCCATAGATTATTTTACAGTAATAATATTTATTTAAATTAGAAAATTATTTTATTTAAATTAATTTAATAAATAATATTTATTCTGGGAAATAGAAAAACATGTACTAGGTTGGACTAAATTATAAAGTGTTGGGTTAAAAGTCCAATAAGCATATATAATTGGACCCAATATAGGAGATATCCAAAACCCCTCATAATAAGTTTGACGGGTGGCAACCCCAGTATAATAAACTAGGGTTAGTGGCCCCTTTCTCCTAGTTGAACTAGGAAACTTGTTTTTCTATCATATAAGTATTATTTATATTCTATTAATTCAACAAGGATTCACCGATGTCTCCCTACAAATAGATGAAACTGGTAGGGCAAAAAAAATACACAAATTTGAGATATTTTTATTCTACTCGAAAATAGTCCAAAATTTATTTTTGAGTGTATTCTATTTTCCAGGAATAATAATTCTATCAGTTTCTATAGAGAGAGGTTTACAATCCTACTAAAAGTAAGAAATATATTTCTATTTGTACATTTGATTCATGATTGTTCATGACGTGATATCGTTCATGTCATGTGATCCGATTAAACGAGCCGAGATTGGGCCAAGCTCGAAGGGCTAAATGCAAGATGAGAATCAATCAAAGCCATGCAACATCTTGCACGTGGGCTCTAAAGCCTAAAAATCGACAAAACTTATTTCATTTAAATTCCACAACTTTTTAAATTTTAAGTTTAGTTTATTTGTGTGCTATTTTTTTGTGTTGTGTTTTTAATGTGCTTTAGCTTTTGTGGTTTTTAGTTAATTTAGTTGGTACTTTATATAGTTGGTTTTTATTGAATTTTAATGTGTCCTATAATAGCTATTTAATTTGCCTATTTTATTACATCTTTATAATGCATGTTTAATGTGTCTTAAGTAAATTAATTGTGTTTTTAATTGTGTCCCAGGTAGTCAAATGGCAAGCAGCGATTTCAAGTTTGATGAAGGGTTGTTCGTTTTTGCTAAGAGCATCAAGCATGTTCACACCTAAAGTGGTTGTTCAGTTTGGCATGGGAAGTGACCATTTTGTTGACCATTGGTTCAATTAATTACTGCTGTCCAAAATAGGGGATGAATAAGGATTTTGGAAGTTTTTCTAGGAGTCTTTTGTTGTTTCAATGCACATTAAATCCACCGTCCACCAAGAGGGGAGAAGGAGACTTTTGAAGATTACTTCATCCTGAAGAATACATGAATTTCTCCCAACAACTTAATAAGCAGCCACCATCATTTACTTCAAGTGCATGGATGGTCATGGAGAATGTATTGGAGTTTAAAACCTTATTTAAGTCATGTACTTTACATTAATGGCCAAATTTGTCTACTAGCATACCTAGGTCTATATATATGTCGTTTATGTCATTTTGTAATGGTTATAATCAGATTTGAGTTAATTCTCTTTGTTCTTCAAGAACTTATGAACTTATCAAGAACTCGTTAGTGTGGTGTTCAACAAAACCAATCTTATCAATTTCACAAGTGTGGCGATCAAATCCTTATACCTTTGGTTCCTATCTCCCTATAGACGGCGGGTCAAGATTTTTATTGTTTTTCCAAACTTTTGAGTGTTAACAATAATAGAGAAAACGAGTAGTGTTGTTATATAGTGCCGATTCATTTTTGGTTGCTATATTCGCAAGTTATATCCAGAACCTATCCTTTGTTTTATCCTTTGTTCCATAATTCACCCAATTTCGTGCAAGTACCTATTTTGACGATCGAAGCACTTAAATTGTGAATAAACTCGTAATCGAGTTCGCATCAGTTGGTACCAAAGCTACCAAAATCCAAATCAGGTACGTTCGTATCTCGGGTTTCCCGATAGAAATTCATGAAAAAAAGAAAAGAAAAGAAAGAAAAGGAAAAGAACGAGGAGAAACTTAAAAAAAGAGTATAGAAATCCTCCTATAAAAATTTGTTGTAACACCTCTAACCCGCATCCCTCACCGGAATAAGGTTATAGACCATTACCGTAAAAGCATAACTTAAATACATTCATTTCCAAACATTTCATAAATCATGACATAATTCATTCAAACACAATCATATTGTCCCTTATTAGAGCCCTCGAGGCCTTAGAAACACTTTAGAAATGATTCGGGACTAAAACAAAAACATTTGAAACATTAAGGAAAAAGATAGAAGATTTCATACAGCAGGGGTCACACAGCTGTGTGGCCAGGCCATGTGACTCACATGGCTGAGACACAATCCTGTGTCTCATGTTGTGTAACAATCGAAATAGGGACACACGGTTGTGTCCCAGCCCATGTCCATGCCCGTGTAACTCTTTGACTTGGGTCACATGGCCAAGCCACACACCCATGTGCCAGGCCGTGTAACTTTCGAAATGCAACCCTAAAAACCTACAGGGGACACACGGCCATATCACATGGCCATGTGTCACACACGACTGAGACACACACCTGTGTCTTAGGTCGTGTAGACAAGAAATAGGCCAAAAATAAGCCATTTCATTCACCCATTTCAAGCATATACCTAAATACATTTACACACATGATCAAGGCTTTGAAACATGCTCAAAACCTGCATAAAAGAACCATTCAAAGATCCAAAATACATCCAACCAATATGCCAATAAGGCACCTCAATCATCAAACATCAAACATATCTAAACATGTGCATGCTTAACCTTTCATCAACCATTCACAACTAACCTATTTCTATACCAAAACATACCACAATTGACACACATCAAACTTCATCATCACATACCAAATTGGTCATTCAAAACATACATCAACTTAGCCATATCAATACCAGCCATCAAGGCTTTAAAGTACCGTATGTACCACAAGTTCAAAACAACGTTTACATGCCACAACATCAACTAGACATTAAACAAAAGTTCACCTATACATGCCATTATAACCTAGATCTAAACATCAAAATCTACCAATATAATCGCAAGATAGTGTGATAGGTTCTGATGAGCTTCACAACTGAACAAGCTTCCGATTATCTAAAAAATCATAGTAAAGAAAAATATGCAAGCACATAATGCTTAGTAAGTTCATAAAACATTAAACATAACTTACCATTTCATTAATAAACATTAAGAACAAGCATTATAAAATCCAATCAAAAGTTTGACACAAGCCTAAGCACCAACAACAACACATGTTAGCATATTCAAACATGATTCACATGAATTTAACATGGTAAGCCATTAAACATGAACATAATTCATTTGTATTCATCAATTTTCTTAACATAGCATACTTCCAATGAAACTTTATAGAGTTGTGAAATGGGTCTGCTACACGAGCTGTGGATCGGAATGTAAGCTACACGATTCCGCTCACAGGAGCTGTGGAGTACCCACAACAAATACAGGACCTCAACCATCAGTAGGAAATTCAAGACCATCACCTGAAACATGGAAACCCTAATGACATGTCATTTGTATCCTACAAATTTCTAAGGTTCAAAAGGGGCTCGGTAGACATCATGGCATCGTTGCATTTTCACCATTCAGTTTACATATAATTTAACATATTAACATATCATTTATAATAACATTAAAGCGGTATTTAATCATACGAACTTACCTCAACGATTAAGGCGTAGAAACGGAGTCGACTAATCTGAAGCTTTAGCTTTACCTCGATCTAAATCCGTACGAGGTCTATCTTGATCATGCAAGCAAAACAAAGCAACCGAAACCTAGCTCCTTTTTCCCTTGAAGAATCGATTGAAGAAAAATAAATGGAAGAAGATGATGTCTTTTTCTTACTTAATTTTTATCTTTATTTACCAATTTACTTATTTTACTTAATTACAAATTTAACCTTAACAACTTATTAAAATTTCAATAAAACCATACCATGTGTGTCCACTAACAGATAAATGGTATAATTACCATATAAGTACTCTTACATTAAAGTTCTATAGCTATTTGATACCTTTAGCTACTAGAACTCTACTTTTACACATTTTATAATTTAGTTCTTTTTACTTAATTAAGCATACAAATGTTAAAATTTGTTAATGAAAAATTTAAATGACACTACTAACATACTATAAACATTAAATTAATAATAAAATAATTATTTACTCATGAATTTTGTGGTCTCAAAACCACTGTTCTAATTTCACTAAAAACGAGCATTACATTTCTTATGTTTCATATTCTAGAGCCTTTTTTATGCGTGTTTGTGAAATTTGGCAGAATAAAAAATTTGACCCGAAAAATTCCTATTTTACCCTTCTACCCAAAAACATCCCTAAACACCATACTTAACCCATTTTTAATCTTTTTAACACCTTTGGTGAAGATAAAATTTCTTTAAAAAATACCCAAAATACCCCCAAACACTTTTTAAACCTATTTCCACCATTTTGCCACATCTTTGAAATTCTTGATTGTGTTCTATTAGTTCTATTTAGAATCAAGAGAATAACTCTTGAGAGGTAAAAGACACAAGTGAGTGAGATTATTCGAGTGGAAAAAAGCCAACGAATCGAGTGAAACACAAGTGGAGTGATTTTTTTGAATGAATCTATGAGGTTTATTTTGGTAAGGTATTCATTTTTCTACTTTAAATTCTTTTTTTTCTAATCCTTTTGATAAATCATGTCACGAGAACTTTTCGGTTTTGAACTACAAAGTTTGATAAAAGAAATACGACGGATGATGCGAGCCGAGTTGGAGCCTATTCATAAATGGCTTGATAACGTGAAGGAACATTCACAACAAGGTCATTCATTTTAGGGTTCTAGTCTACGGGGTGATCGAACGGCTATGAGGTATAAGCATTATAGTACACAAATTAAAACTACAAATACTGCCTCTAGCGTACCAAAATGTTCACCTACATCCATAAGGGTGGGCGAATATGTTCTCCATGATGATCCTCCATTTCAAGTCCAAAGGAAGTCCACCCGTGTAGAATTATACGTTTCAACCTCACTTGATAAAGATCAAGCCCAATTGGTGTGACAAAAAGAACTTGAGAAAAGAGAAGGAGAAAAGTTGTTGATAAAAGAAAATGAGAGAAAAATAAAAGATTTCAAGAGGAGAAAAAAGAAATGAGAGAATGAAAAAGAAAAAGAAATTGAAAAAGAAAAATATGTTGTGACAAAAGAAGTTGAAGTAAAAAGAGAGTGTGTGAGAACAAAGATTGAGATTGAAAAAGAAATCGAGAATGAAGAAAGAAAAACAAGTGTGAGTGATGCGAGTGACATTGTTGAAAAAGAAAATGTAATTGAGAAAGAAACGAGTGAAAATGAGAGAAGTGTTTTTGCTAACCAACATGTGAGTTGTCATTGTATTATCTCTTCATTTCAGTTTTCTAAAGATCCATTCGATGAGTTCCAACTTCATTACTCACCCGACGACAGAAGGTTCCAATTAATCAAGAAAGGTAAGTTGGAAACTGCAAACCACCTTCAATTGTCAAGAGGTAAGCAAGGTAAGGAATATTTAGCAATTGAATCAAGGCAATCTATTATGAATATTGTTGATAAATCTCCAGATGATTTTGCTCGCATAGGATCTATCAACCATCTTTTGTCTTGTTGTTATACTTTGAATATTGTTGGTGTGGTTGCATCGAATCATGTTTTAAAATGTTTCTTTCATAAGTTCTGCTATGCTAGTTTACGAGTCATTAAACTGCAAGTTGATAAATCAATTGATGTCGTTGGTTTCAATAGATGTCCATAAAATTCAAATGTTTCGAACGAAAAATAATTTTCACATAAATGTCTAATGTGTTTGATTTTGATTGTGATGTGAGTTCTTTAAATCTTTATGTGAAATTTTCTTGTGAGTTCACGTCTACTCGAAGGAAGTGTAAGAGGCTTGTTTGTTTGAACATGCACATATTTGACTTTTTTTGTGTTTAGCAGGGATGATTCGTTTTACAAGGAAAAAATTTGTTTCATTCTAAAATAAGTGATCAAAATTATGTTTTCAATCCCAGAGTTTGTTTTCTATATCATTGATTAAGGGATTCGAGCTGCGATTTTCTATGTTGCATGTTTTAATGAACAACATTCTATTGCTCCTTCTTTCATATTTTTTATCGAAGATGAAGTTCGTGATCTATGATGAAATTGTAAGGCAACACTTTGTCTTTGATCCTGGAGTTTACTTGAGTTTACAACTTTTGAAAGGAGTTCTTGAAATTCGTTATGTTTATACTAATCGTAACATCTTTGAATTGTTCCAAGTTCGCGTAAGTGATGAATTGAGAGAAAACATGTACTCTAATTTTGTTTGTTGGAAATTTTTTTGTTTTTTAGATTCTTGAAAGAGTTGTCACTAACTTCATGGATGGAAGATATGAGTTAAAGGATCAAGATAGACGAAGATTTTTTCGCAAGCAAATGGCTCGATTTGAGGACAAATCACCTAAAAGAGGGAGGGTATGACGTGATATCGGTCACATCATGTGATTCGATTAAACAGACCAAAATTGAACCAAGCTCAAAGGGCCTAAAGCAAGATGAGAATTGATCAAAGCCTTGCAACATCTTGCATGTGGGCTCTAAGGCCTAAAAATCGACCAAACTTATTTCATTTAAATCCCACAGCCTTTTAATTTTTAAGTTTAGTTTATTTGTGTTCTATTTTTTTGTGTGTTGCATTTTTAATGCGCTTTAAGTTTGGTGTTTTTTATTTAATTTAGTTGGTACTTTATATAGTTAGTTTTTATTGTATTTTAATGTGTCTTAAACTAGCTATTTAATTTGCCTATTTTATTACATCTTTATAATGCATGTTTAATGTGTCTTAAGTAAATTAATTGTGTTTTTAATTGTGCCCCAGGTAGTCAAATGGCCAGCCACCTTTTCAAGTTTGATGAAGGGTTATTCGTTTTTTTGCCAAGAGCATCAAGGATGTTCACACCTAAAGTGGTTGTTCAGTTTGGCATGGAAAGTGACCATTTAGTTAACCATTGGTTCAATTAATTGTTTTTTTAAGAAAAAACAACCACAAGGGTTTATTATATAGCATCACTAATAACAAAATCAAGGATTTCCAATGGGTAATCCATATCAAAAAACCAATTTCAAGCATCTGAGAACATTTTTTTACTAATTAAATCAGCCACTGAGTTACAACACTTGTTGGCCCAAACTAACTTTGCTGACTTAAAATTTTCAGAAGCTTTTACACTTCCTTTGATTCGTGCACCAATGATAGTGAAATTCGTCTAGTGGTGCTTCACCTATTGACTAAGCTAGAGTTGTTCGTTTCAAAAATCACATCTGCTTTAATATTTAGCTTACACGCAATCAAAATTCTTTCATCAAAAGTGAAAGTTTCAACCTTTTCTACTGACTTCGTCCCGTCCTCGAAGCCCCCGCCACTGCCCAAAACAAAACTGTCTATATCCCTTGCTATAACCCCATAGCCAACTCTATTATTGATGCGATCATGGCCAAGGACTCAACCAAGGCTGTTGATGAACCAATGGAGCTACCAATGGGACCGATCACTCGTGCTCGAGCTAAAAGGTTCAAGGAAGCTATTTCGGGCCTCATTGATCGAATTTGGGGAGAAGCTATTGCAGGGCTCATTGATCAACCGTGGACATGCACCTCATGCAGCTTGCTTCAAGCCAATCTTTAATTTTTAGCTTGCTATTTTCGGTTGCTGGAATAAGGACATTAAGTCATTTTAGTTATTTTAGTTCTTAAAGTTTGTGTTTATAATAATTCCATTATTTGAACATCATTAATTTGATTTTTAACTATGTCATGATCTGAACATCTTTAATAAGTGATAAGTCTATTAATTATGTCCTATTTTGTACAACATTAATATATGTTTTAATTTGGTCTTAGTTCAGACATCTTAATTGTGTCTAAAGTTCCTACAATTATTAGTGAATTTAAGTCAAGTTTAAATGTGTCTTGTAGGTTGTTCACATTGGCTGCCCAACAAGTATATTTAATGGACAGCATTTAATGGAGAGATATTCATTTGGACGTGCATGCATGGGGGAGCTGCTGATTGCTCTTTTCCAAGCAATATTTCGTGGAAGGCAATGGACACAAGTGTTTTCACACTTTACTAATCAGCTGGTTGCTAAGTTCGCACCAAAGTGACCGTCCAAATCTAGCTGTGTACACTTAAAGGCTGTTCATGCGCCACAAGCAGCATTAAAATTATATATGCACATTTGGATTCCCAAGAAGGCATCAATCCATGTTCACACCTCCTTAACCGATCAGCTACTTGGACATTCAGCTCAACTTCAAAGCATGTTTGACTATTTGGGAATTGCAAATGGCAAGGCTGTTGGCATCCTCCGCACCTAGGAATCTTTAAGGGAATTATTGTTCAATTCAATAGGCATTCATCTTAATTAAGTTGATTAAAACATGTCCATTCGGCTGGACCTTGTAGAACCTATAAATACTAGGCTTAAATCATGTAGAAAGAACTTTTGAACCTTTGATGAATTTTATAACTATTTGTGAGTGTTCAACTCTCTTTGTTCTCTCTTGACTCAAATTGACTTATCAAGTTTATCTTGTGGCATCAATCTGATTCTTCTTGAACTTATCACTTCTTTGAAGTGTGGCATTCAACCTATACTAATTGGTTCCTATCTCTTATAGATAGTGGTTCATGGTTAAGCTATCAACTCCATTTTCAACTTAAGATCTATTAAAGAATTGGGTCAATATTACCACATAATATTGGTTCTTTCTTCAGCCTTAAGCCGAACCTATCTTGTCACTTCTATCCAACTAAAACCCCTTTTGTTTCAAGCCAACTTTGTTCGTTTACAACCCTTCCAAGAACTAAGCCCATACATCTTAATTTTACGATCAGAAACACAAGCGGCTCGATTCACCCAACAAGTACTAGATCGCATCATTTGGTATCAGAGCTAGTTAAAATTAAGCAAGTATCGACGTTCTATCACTCTCGGGGTTGTAATTAAAAAAATTTTGAACAAAAAATTCAACATCATTGCAAGATTCAAGTCTGAAAGTGCTAGAGGGAGTTTTGTAATTTGATTAAAAAAAATGAAGCTAGCTTGGAAGTGCTATTTACTGTAACAGCCCGATTTAGGACTTAGTCGGAACAGTGATTTCAGGACCACAAATCCGACGAGGAAAATATTATCACTATTACACTTTTATGGTCTACAATTTCACAGAAATATTTCATAAAAATTTCGTTCGAAAATTTCGACGTTTGGGCACTCAATTTGGTCAAAAGGACTAAATTATAAATAATACAAAAGTTGAATTTTATATGTTAAAGGTGTTAAATTGTTATGAAATCATAAATTGGGGGTCCTTTGTGGTAATTATACCATTAGTTAATTGATGGACAAAAATAGACATAGGATTGGTGAAATAGATTTTTTTTAATTAGGGGCATTTTAGTCATGTAGTAATTAAATGAATTAAAAAGGGAAAATAAGGCCAAAATGTGTTCATCCTTCATCAACCTTGGCTGAATTTTACAAGTCCTCCATATCTAGGGTTTTGGTCACTTTCAAGCTTGATTGTAAGTACATCCTAGCCCCGTTTTTAATGTTCTTTACGTTTTTGAAGTTCTCGTAGCTCGATTAAGCTTATTTTACCATTAATTCGAGCTAGGGTTTATGTTTGGAAAATTAACCATATGTGAAAAGTGTGTATTTTGATGTTTATGATAGATTATAAAGCTTAGAATTATGTTAAACAACATTACTAAGTGATTTTAAGGAGAAACGAGTAAAATGACATAATCGGTAAAAATACCTAATGCACATAAGTAAGTGTTAGAGTGCGAATTGGATGTTGCTATAGAAGGGAAAAGTGTTCATCATGTTATAAAACACAAGAATAAGGAATAAAATTTAATTTCTGAGCTTTGGGAAAAAATGGAAATATGTAAAAGTTTAGGGGTAAAATTGTAATTTTACTAAAAGTTGAATCGAGTGCTGTTTTGATAAATGTGAAATTATGAAAGCTAAATTTGCTATTATAGATCAAGAAAGACGCGGAATCAACCTCGATCGGGGAAAGGAAAAAGCTATGGAATAAACTGCAGAAATTTTTATATTTTGCACCGAGGTAAGTTTTCATGTAAATAATGCATAAATTATTATTTATTTATGATTTTATGTTCTAATATATTTTATGATATGTGAATGAAAGATATAATTTATGATATAAGTGATTGAATATCGAATAAAAATTTACGAGATAATAAAGCGTGAGAGATTTCCCTGGTTGAACCTTAGGAATAGAATGAGATACAAATGACATGTCAATAGAGAATCTAAGTGAAAGTGTGAATAAAGTGAATCCGGGTGTTGGTCTTAAGTTCTACCAGTGGCTGGGTATACCGACATATGTTGTGGGTACCTGACAGCTTGTGTGAGCAGACCCGTAAAAGTGAATAGCTCGGGAATGAGCTTTTATGTGAAGAAAATGATGTGAGGTAGCTTTTGCTACAAGTGTGGCACTTATGTGCAAACCTCTGATGTTTCCAATAATATTCCTAAGTGTTCAACCGGAAAATGGTTAAGTGCAAATGAATGTGAGTATGTGGTGGGCAAAGTGCACGATATATGGTCAAATTTGAGTAAAGCTGATTTAGAGGAAGTGTTATAACAAATATTTGTAATTAAATGATGATGAATGGCTATTGGCATGACCAAATATGAATATATTTTAGTGTTATGTTAGTGAAAGTGAGAATTAATGCAAAGAAAATATGATTGAATAAAATTAACAATAGAAATTGTATGGACAGCATGCAATAGTGTAACTTTGAAAAATCACCAAAAATGATGGAAATTGAATTAGAGGCTGAGTAATATATGAAATTGAATCTAAATGAGTCAATTTTCACATAAAAGAAACAGAGTAAACAAAAGGGCTATATATTTTGAGCTACCTGAATTTTAGTGAGACAGAGTTGAATTGATTTCGGAATCCCCTGTTCTGATTTTGAAAAATCATTAAAATTTTCACAAAAATAATTCTGAGTTATAATTTATATTATTAGAATCCTTAAAGAGTATATTTTCAAGAGAAGTAAACAAAAGTAACATCCAAATTCTGTACAGTGAGATAATTTATTTTTAGTGAAGAGAGATCAGAGGTGTTGAGCAGTGAAACATGGGTGACTTTAATGAATAAACTGTACTATTTGGACAAGCCAAAAATTCTGAAAATTTTATGGTAATAATATATGTGAGTTTAGTTTTAGGAAAAAATAACGGAACTTAATTTGGAACCCTGTAGCTCCAGATAAAAATAATTTAGTGACTACAACACAGAAAAACAACTTGCTGGAAATTGAACAAACAATGAAATTTATGTGTGAATAAAATTATGTTTTTTTGAAATCATGTTAGAAATTTGTTTATTAATCATATACTTACTTACTAAGTTATATGCTTATGCCTCTTTCTTTTCTTTGTTTTATAGTGTTATCAATTTAGCTTGGAAGTTCGGAAATAGTCGGGAACTCGTCAACACTATCCACATATTTTGGTATTTTCTAACCAATATTTCTAAATTATGGCATGTATAGATGACTTAAATGGATGTTATATATGCTACCAATTATTTTGTTTAAATGCTAGTATACATTAATAGATAAATTATTTGTATGATGTTAATGATAGAAACTAGTTAAAAATAGTTAAGATTATAAACATTGATTGAAATGTTGAATTTGGCTGGTTTTTCGATTTGAAAATTTGCAGGGAAGGTTACAATTTCATAAAAGGAGATTATGTCAAAATTTTCATAAAAAAATTTGAAATGGAAACAAGTGTTGTGTTCTAATAATACCTTATACTCTATTCTAGCATTGAATACGAGTAAGGGGTGTTACATTTACTGCTTAATTCCATTTTATTCCTTTCACCATATCCAATTCGGCTACACTTTGAGTAATTTTACTTCTTTTAGCCTACCTTATTTTTCCCCACATTAACTCTCACCTTTACATTACTTTTGAAGCCGACTCCACAAAGATTTGCTGCTAAGTCTAAAGTAGTCATCAGAGAACTTAGAGAAGCTAACAAGAGCGGAAAAAGGCAAGAGTGCGTGAGGACATTAGAGTGACAAAAGCTA
This sequence comes from Gossypium hirsutum, assembly GCF_007990345.1. Lineage (NCBI taxonomy): Eukaryota > Viridiplantae > Streptophyta > Magnoliopsida > Malvales > Malvaceae > Gossypium > Gossypium hirsutum. The sequence goes on along the minus strand of NC_053441.1, from coordinate 50,797,763 downwards.
AAAATTGAGTGAAACACGAGTGGAGTGTATACTTTTCTTTTGAGTGAATTCGTGAGGTTTGCTATAAGGAAACACCATGTCTCGTAGTCCTGAAAGAAATGTTGCGGAAGATGGTAGTGTATGCCCCGTAAGAAATATTGCTGGTGGTGGTGGTGTACCCGACTTAACATATCAAGCCCTCATCGACGAGATGGACCGAATGCTCCAACGATGTCTAGAGCCCGTACAAGAGCATTTGTAATAGTTGGAAGAATGATTCTAACATAAAAGGACTCCACAAAATCCAAGGATGGAGTTGGCCGTCCTAGGCTAAATCGAGATGATTTCTATGAGCCTAGTGATATAGAAACTAATCAAGCCTCAGATTGTAGTGAGAGGCGACGAGGTCAAAGGAACTGAAGACCGAGAGAACGAAACTAAGTGGACGATGACCTCAAAAATATCAAGATGGCAATTCCCTCATTCTAAGGGAAAACCGATCTCGAAGCATATTTGGAGTGGGAGAAGAAAATTGAACTTGTCTTTGAGTGTCACAACTACTCGGAGAGTAAGAAAGTTAAAGTTGTTGCCACAAAATTCTTCGATTATGCTATCATTTGGTGGGACCAGCTTACCATGAGCTGGAGGAGCAATGGAGAACGACTCGTGTCTACGTTGGCCGAATGAAAACAATCATGAGGAAGAGATTTATTCCTGCCTATTATCATCATGAATTGTACCAAAAGTTGCAAAATCTCACTCAAGGAAACCAGAGCGTAGAAGGCTACTACAAAGAGATGAAGGTAGGCATGATTCGAGCTGACGTTGAAAAGGATCAAGAGGCTACTATGGCAGGGTTCCTTGCTGGTCTAAATTAAGATATTTCCAAAGTGGAGGAATTGCAACACTATGTCGAAATCGTTGACATGGTTCATATGTCGGTCAAAGTGGAGAAGCAATTGAAGCGAAAGGGAGCCACCCGAACCTTTCGCAACTCCACTTTTACATCAAGGTGGGGACAAGGAGTCAACAAAAAGAATGCCACCATTCGATCCAAGGAATCTGTTGGAACCACAAAGCCTAACAAGCCGAGTGGAGAATCAAGCAAAGGCAAAAATGAAGCTGTGCCTAACCGCACCTGAGATATCAAATGCTTCAAATGCCTTGGGAGGGGCCACATTGCTAGCCAATGCCCCAATCGGAGTATGATGGTGGTTAGGGCCAATGGTGAGATTGAATGCAAAGAAGAAAAAGAAGAATAACCCGAAGAACTCACCGAAGAGGAGGAAGATTTAGAATATGTCGTGGAAGGGAAAATTCTCATTATCAATCAAATTTTGAGCCTCCAAAGCATTGAAAATGAGTAGCAATGAAAAAACATTTTCCACACTCGATGTCATGTCCAAGGCAAGGTATGTAGCATGATAATCGACAGAGGTAGCTACACGAATATTGCTAGCAGCATGGTAGAAAAACTTGGCCTAGCAACGACTAAACATCCACATCCTTACAAGTTGCAATGGCTTAACGATGAAGAAGAACTCAAAGTCATCAAACAAGCCATTGTCGCCTTCTCCATTGGCAAGTATAGTGATGAAGTTGTGTGTGATGTGGCGCTGATGCATGCTGGCCATTTGATGTTGGGGAGACTATGGCAATTCTACCGATGAGTGATCCAGGATGGTTACACCAATAGATACACGTTCAAACATCTAGGGAAAAATGTAACCCTATCGCCACTTACCCCTAAACAACTATATGAAGATCAGCTCAAATTGAAAAACTCTATTGAAATATTGAGAGCAAAAGATCAAGAGGGAAAAGGTGAGAAGGAAAAAGAAGAAAGAATAGAAAAAAAGAAAGGAAAATTGTGATAAAAAATAAGAGGGAAAAATAAAGAAATCAAGTTAAAAATTCGAAAGGAAAAAGAAAGAAAAGAAGAAAGTGAAACTGGAAAGTTGAGTGTCTATTCAAAAGAAAAAGAAGTACGAAAACCATTGTTGTTGAAACAGCCTATGCTTGTACTCATGTACAAGGGTTTATTTGGAACTAACGAACTAGATGACACTCTCCCTTCTTCAATTGTGACTTTGTTACAGGAATTCAAAGATGTGTTTCTAGAAGACGTTCCAAGTGGTCTACCGCCTATTAGAGGCATAGAACATCAAATCGATTTCATACCTACAGCCACAATTCCAAACCGTCTAGCCTATCGAAGTAACCCCGAAGAAACTATTTAAGTCCATGCGCCGTACCTGTACTCTTGGTGCCTAAAAAGGATGGTTCCTAGCACATGTGTGTTGATTGTAGAGCAATCAACAAAATTACCATCAAATATAGACATCTGATTCCGCACCTTGACGACATGTTGGATGAACTAAGTGGAGCTCAACTTTTCTCTAAAATAGATCTCAAAAGTGGCTACCATCAGATCCGAATGAGAGAAGGAGATGAGTGGAAAAAAAATGTTCAAGACCAAGAGCAGATTCATGTTTAGTGCAGAAGGACTTGAAGTCGACCAAGAGAAGGTTAAGGCAATTCGAGAATGGCCACGACCTACAAAAATTAGCCAAGTAAGAAGTTTACATGGCTTAGCAAGCTTCTATAGAAGGTTTGTTCCTAATTTTAGTACTTTGGTTACTCCTTTGTCGAGAATCATTAAGAAAAATTCTAATTTTTATTGGAGTGAGGAACAAGAGAAGTCCTTTATGTTAATTAAAGATTGTTTGACAAATGCTCCTTTACTTTCCTTGCCCGATTTTAACAAAACTTTTGAGATTGAGTGTGATGCCTTAGGAATAGGGATTGGAGCGTGTTAACTTAAAATGGGCACCCCATAGCCTATTTCAGCGAGAAGCTAAATAGTGCCACCCTCAACTACCCAACGTATGACAAGGAAATAAAGACGTTGATCTGGGCGTTGGAAACATGGCAACACTACCTATGGCCTAAGGAATTTGTCATCCATACTGATCACGAGGCATTGAAACACCTCAATGGGCAAAACAAGCTAAACAAGAGACATGCCAAGTGGGTGGAGTTTCTTGAGTCATTCCTTTATGTGATCAAATATAAAAAAGGTAAAGAGAATGTCGTAGCAGATACGTTGTCAAGGAGGTACGCACTTCTTAATCATTTGGACTCAAAATTGCTTGGGTTTGCGCATCTAAGAGGGCTTTATGAAAATGATATTGATTTTGGTGAATTGTATAAAGCGTGTGAGCAAGGGGCCTTTGAAAAGTTTTATAGGCATAATGGTTACCTATGTCGAAAAGGTAAGCTGTACATACCTCAAGGGTCTATTCGGTATGTGCTTGTGAATGAGGTACATAGTGGAGACCTCATGGGACACTTTGGAGTATCCAAGACCTTGGCCATGCTCCACGAGTATTTCTTTTGGCCAAAGATGAAACATGATGTGGAGAGAGTTTGTGATCATTGTGTTGCCTGCAAGAAGGCCAAATCACGCATAAAGCCTCATGGACTGTACACGCCTTTTCCTATTCCTAAAGAACCTTGGGTTGATATTTCTATAGATTTTGTCCTAGGTCTTCCTAGAACTAAGAGTGGAAAGGACTCGATCTTTGTAGTGGTTGATCAATTTTCTAAAATGGCTTATTTTATTGCTTGTCATAAAACCGAAGTGGTAAAAAGAGTATTTTCAACCTTGTTGAAGACGATTATTAGGAAGAACCTAAAGTCATTGGAAGAATGCTTATTGTACATTGAATTTGCCTACAATTGATCTGTCCATTCGACCACTAAGCATTCCCCATTTGAAGCTGCTTACGGGTTCAATCCTCTAACTCCTTTAGATTTAATTCCCTTACCTGTTAATCAACTTGTGTATGTACATGGCAAACTGAAGGCTGAGTACGTGAAGCAGCTATATCAAAAAGTAAGGGAAAATATAAAGAAGAGGTCCGAGTAGTATGCGCACAAAGCAAAAAGGGGACACAAACTAGTAATCTTCGAACCCAAAGATTGGGTCTGGATACATATGTGAAAAGAGAGGTTCCCCACACAAAGGAGGTCAAAGTTGCTGCCACGGGGCGATGGTCCTTTTCAAGTGTTGGAAAGGATCAATGACAACTCATACAAGCTAGACCTTCTAGGTGAGTACAGCATTAGTCCCATCTTTAGTGTGTTTGATCTTTCTCCTTACGATGTAGGTGATGATTTGGGGACAAATCATTTCGAAGGGTCAGAGGATGATGCGATCATGGCCATGGACTCAACCAAGGTTGCTGATGAACCAATGGAGCTATTTCAGGAAGCTATTTCAGGCCTTATTGATCGTGCTTGAGCTAAGAGGTTTAAGGAAGCTATTTCAGGCCTTATTGATCGAATTTGGGGAGAAGTTGTAGTGGGGCTTATTGATCAATCGTGAACATGCACCTCATGCAGCTTGCTTCAAGCCAATCCTTAATTTTTAGCTTGCTATTTTCGGTTGCTGGAATAAGGACATTAAGCCATTTTAGTTATTTTAGTTCTTAAAGTTTGTGTCTATAATAATTCCATTATTTGAACATCATTAATTTGAGTTTTAACTATGCCATAATCTGAACATCATGTGATAAGTGTATTAATTATGTCCTATTTTGTACAACATTAATATATGTTTTAATTTGGTCTTAGTTCAGACATCTTAATTATGCTTAAAGTTCATACAAATTAAATTGTATCTTATTAGTAAATTTAAGCCGAGTTTAAATGTGTCTTGTAGGTTGTTCATATTGGCTGCCCAACAAGTATACTCAATGGATGACATTTAATGGAGAGACATTCATTTGGACGTGCATGCATGGGGGAGCTACTGATTGCTCTTTTCCAAGAAATTTTTCGTAGAAGGTAATGGACACAAGTGTTTTCACACTTTACTAATCAGCTAGTTGCTAAGTTTGCACCAAAGTGACCGTCCAAATCTAGCTATTCACACTTGAGGGTTGTTCATGCACCACAGGCAGCATTAAAATTATAGATGCACATTTGGGTTCCCAAGAAGGCATCAATCCATGTTCACACCTCCTTAACAGTTCAGCTACTTGCACATTCAGCTCAACTTCAAAGTTTACATGGTTTGACTATTTGGGAATTGCAAATGGCAAGGCTGTTGGCATCTTCCACACCTAGGAATCTTCTAGGGAATTATTGTTCAATTCAATAGACATTCAGCTCAATTAAGCTGACTAAAACATGTCCATTCGGTTGGACCTTATACAACCTATAAATACTAGGCTTAAGTCATGTAGAAAGAACTTTTGAACCTTTGATGAATTTTATAACTATTTGTGTGTTCAATTGTCTTTGTTCTATCTTGACTCAAATTGACTTATCAAGTTTATCTTGTGGCGTTAATCTGATTCTTCTTGAACTTATCACTTCTTTGAAGTGTGGCATTCAACCTATACCGATTCGTTCCTATCTCTTATAGATAGTGGGTCATAGTTAAGCTATCAACTTCATTTTCAACTTAAGAGCTATTAAAGAATTGGGTCAATATTACCTTATAATATTGGTTCTTTCTTTAGCCTTAAGCCGAACCTATCTTGTCACTTCTATCTAACTAAAACACCTTTTGTTTCAAGCCAATTTCGTTCATTTACAACCCTTCCAAGAACTAAGCCCATACTTCTTAATTTAACGATCGAAAACACAAGCGGCTCGATTTGCCTAATGAGTACAAGATCGCATCAATTGTTGCTTACTAAAGCATCAAAATTTATTTTCACATGACACCTAGGAGGTTTTTCGCACCTTTTAACAGCAGGGTTTGTAGGTAATAACGAATCATTCAAAATGTTACAAATTTAAAAGTCTTGACTAAGTGTTCAAGCCCTATCTCAAACAACTTGCTCCTCTTCTTCCTTCCCATGGAAAATAAAGTTGTTCCTTTTGTTCCACTTGTTCCAAACGGTAGTCATGAGGTCGATAGTAGCTCTCTTGTCCAAGACCCTTATCATGTCTTCCAACCAATCTATGTAACATTTATGCTCTTTTAAAATGATTGTCCAGGCCACCAATTGAGAGGATCGTTGTTGATGTAGGACAGTCTCTAAGGGCATGAAGAAGGGTCTCATTTCCAGCCCCACACCTAGGACAACCCTGTCCAAAATCATGTCGAATAGAGGCAATCTTGACATTTGTGGGAAGGATCTCATGCCCCACCCACCAAGTGAAGACCCAAATATTAGGTACGGTGTCGAGCTTCCAAATATCTTTCCAAAAGAATCAATGAGGGTCGAACCCCATTTGCTTCAATATCAACTAGGAGTAAGCTGACTTAGTCGTGAACGAACCTACAGGGTTGTAGAACCACAACACTCTATCGCTTTGGCATTCATCACTATTGAGTATGACTCCTATTTCAGTCAAATTTGAGAAATAATATTTCAGTTAAACTTTGTTTATTTGTTTCAATCAAACTCTAATTAGTCTAGATTATTTTATTATTATTTGCCTATGAATTTAGCCTATAAATAAACTCTTTTACGACCTTAGAAAATACACCCATTAGAGATTAGAAATCATAACACATTTAGAGTATGTTGTGTTTACGTTTTAAGGGTCATTTATTTTTAAATTTTTAGGGTTTAGTTTTATCTCCATATTTTGTACTCTTTGTTCTTTTGTCATTATAGTAAAATCATTTTTTCCCGTGGTTTTTTATTCTCTTTGGAGGGGTTTTTCCAAGTCAAATTTGTATGTTCAGTTTCTCAATTTATTCCGCTATTTTTTTACTTGTTGCTTAATCGGGTTGATCCCCAACAAGTGGTATCAGAGCTAGTTCAATTTTCATAAATCAGCCTATTCAGAGATGGCAGCAACAAGGCTTGAAATTGAGAAGTTCGATGGTAAGATAAATTTCAATCTATGGCAAGTTTAGATGATGGCAATTCTAGTTCAAACCGGGTTGAAAAAGGTTGTTATTGGGAAAAAGCCTGAGAATCCAAATCAAACAAAATGGGGAAAGCTTGATGAAAAGGCATTGTCTGCAATCCAAGTGTTCCTCACGAATATGGTATTGCAGGAGGTATTGATGGAGAAGACCTCATCCGCCTTATGGAAATGGTTAGAAAATCTTTATGCGACTAAGTCTCTAGCTAACTGTTTAGTGTTGAAACAACGTCTATTTACGTTACGCATGAACGAAGGTGAGCTTTTTAGAGATCACATCAGTCAATTCATTACTCTTTTAAATGATTTAAAGAATATTGAGGTTCATATTGACGATGAAGATCAGACTATGCTATTATTGTGCTCTTTACCCCTTTCATACAAGTCTTTCAGGGAGACCCTAATTTATGGCAGAGACAAACTCTCGTTCGAAGATGTGAAGGGTCATTTGTTGAGTAGATACAAACTCGACAATGATTTTGGTTTGGATAGAAAGGTAGGTAGGTAAGCTGCCGTTTTGGTAGCATCAAATAAACGAGACAAAAGGAGTCACTATTGTAAAAATGTAGGTTACGTCAACGTAGATTGTTATAAACTGCGAAATAAAAGAGCTACTGAGAGTACCGAGGAAGATGTAGCTGGTGCTAATTTGGCCGATGAAAGCGGTGATGACTTATTGTTAGTGTCAACAAGCGATAACTCCAGGCTCATGTTTGAGTGGATCTTAGATACGGGATCTTCTTTCCACATGTGTCCCAATAGAAAATGGTTCTCCACATACAGTTCGGTTGAAGATGGAGTTGTGCACATGGGAAACGATTCATCTAATAAGGTAATTGATATTGGTACTGTTAAAATTAGAATACACGATGGGAAAATTAAGACACTCTCAGATGTCAGGTATGTACTTGATTTACGAAAGAATCTCATCTCTTTAAGTATTTTAGACTTTAAAGGATGCAGAATCAACATCGAGTTGAGTGACATTAAATTATCTTGTGAAGCTCTCATTTTGTTCAAAGGTAAAAAAACCGATAATCTTTATATTCTGGAAGGTTCTACAGTGACCGATGAAATCGGACTTTCCTCGTTCGTTACAAAGTCAAAGTCAACTCGTTTGGAGTGGAGACAACTTGGTCATAGGAGGGAAAAAGGTATGATCATTTATTTGAAGAAAGGTTCTCTTTTGGATGCAGATTTTGAAAAGTTAGGGCACTGTGTTCATGAAAATCAGACTCAGTTAGTTTTAATTTGACAATGTACAAGTCAAAGGCTAGAAGTCTTCCACTTTCTAAGCACAGATTTGACTCAATTAATTCCTTGCATAGTTCAAGATAGGCCCGTGGTGGGCTTTGGCAAAGATGACATTGTGGAAATATAAGTCAAGGAGGAGATTTGTTGAGTATGACTCCTATTTCAGTCAAATTTGAGAAATAATCTTTCAGTTAAACTCTGTTTATTTGTTTCAATCAAACTCTGATTCGTTCAGATTATTTTATTATTTGACCTATGAATTTAGCCTATAAATAGGCTCTTTTACAGTCTTAGAAAATACACCCATTAGAGATTAGAACTCATAACACATTTAGAGAATTTTGTGTTTACATTTTGAAGGTTCTTTGTTTTTGGGTTTTTGGGGTTTAGTTTTATCTGCATCTTTTATACTCTTCGTTCTTTTTCCATTATAGTAAAATTATCTTTGCCTGTGGTTTTTTATCCTCTTTGGAGGGGTTTTTCCACGTTAAATTTATGTGTTCAATTTCTTAATTTATTTCACTATTTTTTTACTTGTTGCTTAAACAGGTCGATCTCTGACAATCACCAATCGGCAAATTGCAAATTTGATCCCCCAAGTCTTGCCCGTACAACTAGCACACTTTTGCATTGTTCCATCTCTTACTATTTTCGATCCATAAGTCTTTCATGCTATTTTCATTAGGGTTCAAAATGTTGGAGTTAACAACCTCACCATTTAAACTTTCAAGCCCCTAATTATCCGTCCAAATATTGATACAATCACCACTGCCAACCTGCCAACTGAAACCATCCTTAAGAGCTTTAGCTACTTCAGCAATACTCAACCAAGTGAACGAAGCTTTGTCAACTCTTTTGGGATGAAAATATCACATTCGGGGAAATATTTTGAGCTCAGCACCTTGTAACATAAGGTATCTTTGCTGTTTAAAAGCCTCCACACTTGACTCCTAAGAAGAGCCAATTTGACTAGCTGAATGTCCCTAAAGCCGAGCCCTCCTTGCCCTTTGGGTGGCACAAGCTCTTCCAAGGCAGCATCATAAAAAATCTGCCCCTCTCATTGCCCATACACCAAGTCCTACAAATCTTGGCTTGCATGTCTTTTATAACACCCTTAGGAGCCAGGAAAAATGAAAAGGCATAAGTTGGAAGAGATTGAAGAACAACTTTGATAAAGATTTCTTTACCACGGAAGGAGAGAAGTCGCTTTGACCAGCTGTTTATCCTACAAGAAAATCGATCAGTAATCTCTTGGAAAGCCAAAGTTTTCTTCTTGCCAACCAAGAGAGGTAATTCAAGGTAGTTGTCCAATTTATCCACCACCTTCATACCAAGTAAATCACCAAAAAGTTGTCTTTGTACCCTAATACTGTTTGGGCTAAAAAGAATCATAAATTTTTCAAAATTGATTTCTTGACCAGAAACATTAGCAAAATCCTTAAGAATATTTAGAAGGGCATCAACATCACATTTCTTATTCCTTACAAAAAGAAAGGCATCATCAGCGAAAAAAAGGTTGTTAATCCAAGGGCCATTTAAACTGGCCCAGATCCCTCTCAAATAATTATTACCCTGTGCATGTATGAGCATCCTCGAAAGTACCTCCAAGCAAAATAAAAAAAGATAAGGGGAGAGGGGATCCCCTTGACGAAGTCCTGGTTCAATTATTTATTGTTGTCCAAAATAGGGGATGAATAAGGCTTTTGGATGTTTTTGTAGAAGGAGTCTTTTAATGTTTCCATGCACATTAAAGCCACCGTCCACCAGGAGGGGAAGATGAAGACTTTTGAAGATTACTTCAACCTGAAAAATGCATGAATTTGTCCCATCATTTACTTCAAGTGCATGGACGATCATGGAGCATGTATTTGAGTTTAAAACCTCATTTAAGTTATGTACTTTACATTAATGGTCGAATTTGTCTACTAGCATACCTAGGTCTATATATATGTCATTTATGTCATTTTGTAAAGGTTATAATCAGATTTGAGTTAATTCTCTTTGTTCTTCAAGCACTTACGAACTTATCAAGAACTCGTTCGTGTGGCGTTCAACAAAATCGATCTTATCACTTTCACAAGTGTTGCGATCAAATCTTTATACCTTTGGTTCCTATCTCCCTATAGGTAGCGGGCCAAGGTCTTTATTGTTTTCCAAACTTTCGAGTGTTAACAACAATATAGAAAATGGGTCGCTTTGTTATATAGCGTTGATTCTTTTCTGGTTGTCTATATTTGCAAGTTATATCCGAAACCTATCCTTTGTTCCATAATTCACCCAAATTTCATGCAAGTACCTATCTAGACGATCGGGACACTTAAATCGTGAATCAACTCGTAACCGAGTTCGCGTCAGTTCAAGCCCACACTCGAAGTAATTTGTGGTACTAGAATAGCGAAGAAGGCTATTCGATTGAAAGTCGCGAATGACAAGTATCCATCTCGCACACAGCACAAGTACTTTTTGGGAAATTTTTATTGTTTTAAATATCACAAACTAGCGCAATTTTCAAATTTTGTATTTTTCCCCGTGAGAAAATTGTTTTCAAACCAGATTTGTTTCCAACTCCATCACAATGCTACTTCATTGTTTTATGAAAAGTGAGCCTTCCATGACCTGTGTATAGTCCAAGACACTTCTGAACACCTATAATTTGATTCAAAATGATTTTAACAAGCTTCTAAAATTATAAAATTTATTTTATCTATTTTCTCTGATTTTATAAAAATATTTTAATATTTAATTTATTAAATAAATTCACGATTTTTTGTCATTGAAGTGTTCTAATGACATTTTCTATCCATTGGTGGTCGAGATGAGTAAAAGTTGTTACACCAGTAAAGCTTGGGCAATTGTCTTGAGCACTACCTCTTTACCATGTGGCGAATGCAACAGATTCTTCCAACTAAAAAAGTGCTTACAGAGACGATCCCGAATGAAAAAGAACACCCGCTTCTTACTCTGCCTAATGAGAGATGGGAGGCCCAATTAACGACTTCGATCAATAGGAGCAAAGACATCCAAAATTGAATGCACCATCTACCTAATATCCAAATGAATATTCGAGTTGAACATGACACTTGACTTCTGCAAATTAATAGTTTGGCCAGTAACGGATTCATAAGTGGCCAAAATACGCTTCACAACACGACATTCCGACTCCTCTACCCAAAAAGGAAAAAATTGTAATCAACGAAGAGTATATGTGAAAATAAAGTAGATAATCACAAATTTAGGAATTCTGATAATCTTTCTCCTAATTTAGTTAGGTTAATGATTAGAAAATAATATTATTTAAGAGAAACTAAATAAGATTTAAGAGAATCAAATGTGAAAAGACTAATAAAAAATTTACTTTGTATGAATTATAATTAATAAAACAATTTATATTCAAACTTTATTGGATGATATACAATTATAAGAATCCGAATTCCAATAATAAATATTTGAAGAGATATTTCTGCATCTACTCTGAATCTACCAAGTATAATAAATTTAATAGCAACATTGTATAATGCTAATCCGAATTAGGATCACTATTCCAACAGATGATTTGATTGACCGATTTTCATGAAAGACATTCGTGACCTAACCTGACACGTACTATTACCCACTAGATTTTTACCACTTTAATAGCAAGAGCCGACTAACTACCAACGAATTAAAGAGGTGCAGATTACGTGGGAGTAGGAACATGTGATATGTGCCCCACGTAGGAACATGTGATATGTGCCTTTCAGGTAAAGGGTGGAGCAGGGATTTCCAAGTGCAACTCAAAATAGATTGTCCCCCTTCTTCCCATGAATTTTATGCTTGAAATTTGGAATCATTCTTGTTGCGTTCGGGTTTTCTTTTGTACAGTGCTTTAAGCTTTCCACATCCACATTTGAAGGAAACAACAAAAGTTTAGCTTAGGTTAATATGGTGTTACTTTTTTTTTTGTACATAGGTAAATACGGTAATATTATGCATAAGATTGCATGGTATGAATATAATATATGCATAATGATTTATTTGATCCTCTAATTTTATAAAAAATTATTTTAATTTTTCATTTAATTTTTCTATTTGAATTGTTTGTTAAATCATTCTTAAATGGATAAAAAATTAACGTTTGTTAAATTTGCTATTGTAGCATCTACATGTATGCCATGTAGAGGTGCTTGTGGGACGGGCCAGGCCAGGCTCAACTAAAAATTCAGGTCCATTTATTAGGCTCGGCCTGAAAAATGGGCCTAAAATTTTGCCCAAGCTGGACTCGGATAAAAATGATAAAATCCGAGCTCGACCCGGCCCGCCTGTATTAATTTTTATATTATTTTTATATAATTTTTAAATATATATAATACATCAAAAATACTAAAAATATCAAAATAATAATTTCTCAAAAAATTGAAAATAAATTTTAAAAAATATGTAGAATTAAATAACACTAATATAAATGCAACTTAACAAACAAATGCCTCTAAAATAATAACGAAATTAACAAATGCCTTTAAAATAATAACAAAATTAACAATAAAATAAGTTTTATACAATATTCAAACAATAACAACAAAATAGTAGCAACATAATAGCAAAATGGTAGAAAAATATGGAGAAAACAACAAGAAAATAATATTAAAAAAAAGAGCAGATTTTTTTGTCCTTTAGTGAATTCAGGCCAGATCCGGGCCAAAAAAGCCTTACCCGAGGCTCGACCCGTTTTTAAACGACCTTATTTTTTGTCCAAGCCCATTTTTCGGGCCTATATTTTTGCCCAAACACTCCCACATTTCGAGCAGGCCTTCGGGCCGGGCCGGGTGGCCCAACCCATGATCAGGTCTAAATGCCACGTAAGCAATTAATTAATTTTTTAAATATTATAAATACTTTTAATATTTTTTATACTTTTTACATAATTTAAAATTTTAAAATTTTTCTAATTTTTAAATTTTAAAAATCAATTAATTACTGATGTGACATCCACATGTATGCTACGCCAGTAACGTAAACATGTGTTAACCTTTTCATCTATTTTTGGATGATATTGACGAACAACTTGAGGGTCAAATAATAATTGAAACATGATATAAATAGTAAATAATTCTCCAAATTCTTTAAATTTACATAATATAAATTATTAATCTATAAAATTTACAAAATATAAATATTATTAAACACATTTATAATAGACATGATGACTTATTTGGCCTTCCAACTTAAAAAAAAATTCATTTTAACCCTCTATATAAGTTTTCGCCTTTTTTAACCCTTAAACTTGCATTTGTCAAATCTCCCAAAAATGGATGAAAAAGTCAACGTCTGTTAATTTGTTGTCGTATGCCATGTTAGCAACTAATTATCTTTTCAAATATTTTAAAATATTAAAAATAATTTGTTATATTTTTACATTTTTTATACTTTTTTAATTTTAAAAATAATTTTTATATTTAAAAAATTATTTAATTGTTAACGTGACATACATATGTATGCCACATCAACATAGTTAAGAGATAATAATAATAATAATAATAATAATAATAATAATAATAATAATAATAATAACAATATAAGGGTAAACTACACTACAGATCACTCTAAAATAGCATCGCCCTATTTTGATCACTTTAATTTTTTTGTCAATTTAATCATTCTAATTAAGATAATTGGTCGAATTGGTCATTGCTGTTAAAAAATTTCGTTAATCTATTAACGGATTGCTGATGTGACATTTTTTTACTTTTTACTAAAGTTAGGGATCTCTCTATAATTAGTCTAAAAAAACTTTTTTTTTGTGTTATTTGTAGCATAAGACTAAAGTTGGTAAGTTTTCTCTTTTTCCTTCTTCTAGTTTGTTTCCCAAGAAAAGTAATAAAGGAAAATGAAGATAGTTCTGACTCCTTTAAAACAAACCGATCCCACTCTCATGGACGACAACTAGTAAACGAGGTCGTTACTACTCCTATTAGTATTACACGTATAGGAAACAAAATTAAATTAATAAAACATCAATTTTTTTAATTAATATTTTAACAGTAAAAAAAAGAACTCCCGATTTATCTTTAACTTTATCAATTTCCTTTTAATATGGTTTGAGATCATATGCGGAATTATCATTTACCAATTATTTCGGCGCTCTTTCTATGGTGGTGGTTCGACAAAATGTGTAAGTATACACAATCGTTGACAAGAAATAAAAAAGTGATAGGTGTAGAGTATCTTCTCTAAAGGGACTGCATAAGCAATTCTTTGTGAAAAATTAAAACTTAAACAAATAGATAGTGAAATATAGTATAGATTAAAATATGACGGAAACAAGTAAGAGTGGATTGATTAAATACTTTAATTAACTAAAAATTACTTAAGTATGCAAAATAAACATAGAAAATATGCAAGTTTTTTAGAGTTATCACAATAGTATGCTTGTGCTTCTTTTCGAGCTTAGATTTATTTAAACATTGTTAAAAGATGTTACAGAGATTCCGTGACAAGTTGATCATTTACTAAACTTTATTTAATTGAGTAAAAATATTAGACTTATTTAATTACTAAGTCTATCTCACATATTTCTATTTTAATAAACTTATAATCTCATAAGTAAAACTTCATACAAGGCTAGGAAAGGTATAATAGTTTTGATATTATTAAAAATTTAATCCCTAAATGATTAAATATACACCACACAAGTAATTTGTTAATTAATTAAAACCTTGATTATATTAATTAACTAATTCAACCATTTTCTTACATTCACAATGCATAAGAAACATAATCATGATTTTACGTGCATGAATAAATAGTTCAAAAGCACATAACACCTTTAACAAAATTAAATACACTAAAATATGAAAATCAAATTATTCTAACATCGAAAAAATTAAGTAATCATGATTATATTGAAAACAGAACACTTAGTTGCAACCATGTTCATTGAATTGAGCAAAACAAAAAGATTTGAAGGAAAGAAGAAACTCTAAGCCGTTTCCAGTAGATCTCCAAAGCACAACTCAATTGCTCCTTCCTCCGTCTTCCCTTTCTCGCCAAAACAACCAAGCTAAGAAGCTCTTAGTATATGGCCGAATGGGGTTTCTCTCAGACCTTACAAACACTCTTTCGAAAGGGAGAAATATAGGGAATGGAAAAAGAAAGAAAAGAGAGAACAAATGGGAGATGATGGATGAAAGATGGAAGAATGAATTGAGTGATGAATGAACGAAAAAGTGAGGGACTAATTGTAACAACCCGTTTTTTAGTGTTGTCAAAAATAGTGGTTTCGGGACCACAATTTTGACAAGAGAGTCCGTAGATATATTTAATTAATAATCATGAGTTAAATATAGTAAAATGATGAAATTTGATTGAATAGATTTTATTATTTGGTTAGTTGTCAAGGTATAAGTGGTGCGTACCGAGAGTTACTGGTTTTGAAAAATGAGGTATTGGGACCTCGTTTTCATAAACAAAGCTCATAAATATTAATTTTGAATAATTACGGAGTTTTTGAATAAGTGGATTGAAGTTTGGTTTTGTAAATTTGATGATTTGATAGTTAATTAAGAAAAAAAGGACTAAATTATAAAAGTTAATAGTTATTGAATTTTATTAGTTAAAAAGTTTAATTAATAAATGTTTAAGGTTTTATGTGGAAAATAACCCTATTTATAGTTAGATGTTTGTTAGTATTTGGTTTATTTGAAATTTTATAATTAGAAATTTAATTAAATTAAGTTAAAATAATACTAATAAAATGTTAAAACATAAAAATTAGAAAGCAATCATCATCATCTTTAATTCACCACCAAATTTCAAACCAAGACACCATATTTTAGTGCTCTAAGGTTGGGCCAAGCTTGCATTTATGCATGTAAGTCCTCTCATCATCCTTTTTTCTTTTTGTAATTTTTAGGTTTTTGAGATCGTCGCAATTAGGTCTAGCTAACTTGTATCTCCTTTTTTAAAAATTTTAAAAATTTCTAAAGTTTCCATTGATGTTAACTGAAGTTTTTTAATGGTTATGCTAGAATTTGAAGCTTAGAAATGAAATAGGATTAATTTTTTATATAAATTTTATTAGTTTTGAGTAAGGGACTAAATTGTGAATATATTGAAATTGGTATGAATTTTTTGTAAAATGTGATAATATGAGGCTGTATATGGACATAATTGAAGTGAGTTTAAAATTTGGAGTTCAAATTCAAAATATATGATAAGTTCGGTTTTAAGTACTAAATTGAATAAAATGTAAAATTTTAGGGGCATTTGAATAATATAATTTAACTAATATATACTTATAATAGGATGATATAAAATTTTTAGAATTGATAAATTGAATTAAATTCTTAAATAGATCGAAAATTGAACCAAATTGAAAGTAATCAGGGAAATGGCAAAATTTGTTGATTAGTCCTTAGAAAGTTGTTAGTTTGCTATCTTGACCAGGTAAGTTCATACAGTATGTTTGTGTTAAATTTTTATGCATTTAGAAATATAATTTTAATTATGTTTAATTGAAATTTTAATTGTTTACATTTAGGTACAAAAAGGTGAGATAGAGAATTAAATTGAATACGATGAATTGCAAATTGAAATAATTATGGAATTGACTTTAAATTGGACTGATATAGGATATGTCATGTGATGAAGTGATGACTTGATGAAATGAGCTAACTTGATTCGATTTAGACTGATTGATAGTGATAAGGACTAAATTGAATATATGTGAAAGTATAATATAATGTTATAATGTGAAATTGAGCATATATTAAGATGATTTATTGCTACCATATATTGGATAAATTTATTTGTGGTGAAAATAAATGTAAATTGAGGTATTTGTTGATAATGAAATATGAAATGAATACCCTATCAACTGTCCGGGTAGAGTCGAATATAGTTGGCATGCAATAGGATAAAAGGAGTTCAAGGTGACTTTGACTAAGAGTCGATGAGGCACAGGGTGCCAATTTGCTTCGGTTATATCAATGAGACATTGGGTTTGAAACTTATTGATAGTGCTAGGCTCAATTATTTGCTTCAAATTTATTCGATGAGGCACTAGGTGCCAAACTGGTGTGTTGGTTGGATCTGTGTATTTGTCCAAGTTTGAGTCATGTTAATAGGAAAATAAATGGTAAAAATGAAATATTTGAAATTTGAAATGACAAATTATTTGAAATGGGAGTGAAATGTGAAATGGAATATGAAATTGTGGAATGAATTGGGAACATTGATTGATTATTTTCAATGTAACCATGAATTTGGAAATTGAAATGGAATGTGATTTTGGAATTCCTATTATGAAACGAAGTAGTAATTGACATTAAATTGGAAATTGATATATATATTGGGTATAGATATGAAATGATATGAAACGAGAATGAAGTTTATATGATTTAATATGAATTTGATTAAGAATTCAAACTATGAAATGAAAAATAATATTTGACATTAATTTGAAATGGGGTGTATTGGGGTAAATAGATTGTATGCTATCATTAAAATAGTGCATTGATGAATGATTATTTTTTTATTATAAATGATAATTAAATATTGAATTAAGTGAATTGAAATGTTATATGATTGAGTTAATATATAGTATGATAAATGTTGAACTTATCTTTTTGATATTTGTTTTGCCATGATAGGCAAACTTTACCAAGTTAAGTATCATGTAGTGTATATTTTTAACTTGAGGTAAGTTACTTGGTTTAAAAATTGTGAACTTACTAAGCATTGTATATGCTTACCTCGTTTGTTTTTCCCTTTCCCTGTAGATTGCTGACTTGCGAAACTCGTCAAGCGGATCATCCGAAGTTCACACTATCCCGATATTGATTTAGTAGTCTTTCTATCATTTAAAAACTTAGTTTTCTGGCATGTATATAGGTGATTCATTTTTGGTCAATCTTGAATGTTGATACATTGGTTCTTGGTTATAGTTTGAGTTTTGAATGGTTATGTTTGTATAAATGTTCATTTGGTAAGTTGGTATGTGTGGTATGGTTTATGCCAAGTTTGGTATTTAGAAGGTTAATGATAATGGCAAGTTTGCATAATGTTATTCACATGATTTAGTTTGTGGTATGCAATGTTTAGGGCATGATTTGTATATGACTTGAGTTAATATTTTGTTGGTCCCAATGAGGGCATATCGGTTATATGTTTAGATGGTTAAATGAATGGATGTTTTGATTTTGAAATGTGCATATGATATGGATTTAGTATTGATGTGAATGACTATGTTTGAATGTGAATGATTGAGCTATTGTGATGAGATTGTTGTTGGATCTGGTGCCTTGATTGTACTATATTCATTTGTAAACTTGTAATTTTCCGAACAAATTAATTAATAAAATTAGTCATCAATTAAATTAATATACTTTATATTATTGTCCTTATATGGATTTTGCATGTAAAGCAAAATAGAAGCAAATGTTCCTCATTGTTTGTCTAAATGTTTAACAAATACTAAGCCATATTACATGGTCAGATCGTAGTACAGAATGATAACTTGTATTAGTAGATGAACCTAAATATGTCCTTAGTCTAATCGAAAATGAGCAAACCGATTGAAAGTGTAATAGCCCGTTTTTAGTGAAATCAGAATAGTGGTTTCAGGACCACAAATTCGATGAGTAAATTTTTATTTTATTATTATCTTAATTTCTATGGGATGTTAGTAAGGTCTTATTAAAATTTCGTTAAGAAATTTTGATGTTTGCATGATTAATTAAGTAAAAGGACTAAATCGTAAAAAGTGTAAAAGTAGAGTTCCATTACTTAAAAGGGTCAATGTCCATGAAACTTTAAAGTGAGTGGACTTATATGGTAATTAGACTATTCCTATAGTTAGTGGATATTCATGGCATGGTTTTATTGAAATTATTAAATTTTTTAAATGTTTAAATGGTAATTAGGAAATTAAAACCTAAAACAAAAGAATGAGAAATTAGTATCATCTTCATATCATCTTCTTCAACCGAATTTTCACCATTGAAGATAGGGCTAGGTTTAACCAAGCTTTCTTTAATGCATATCAAGATAGACCACACACGAATCTAGATCAAGGAGAAGCTAAAGCCTCGAATTAGTTCGACTTCGTTTCTACGCCCCTAGTGGTCGAGGTAAGTTCGTATGAGCAGTTATTGAATTAATGTTGTTTAATTTGAATGTTTACTATGGTATTTTTAATGTAAAGGGATTAATGTATAATTGTATCAATGTTATGATAAAATGACGAATGCTGAGTCCCTGTTGAACCTTAGGAATTTGTAGGATGCAAATGACATGTCATTAGGGATTTCATGTTTCGAGTGCTGGTCTTCAATGTCCTATCGATGGTTGAGGTCCTGTGTTTGTTGCGGATACTCCACATCTCATGTGAACAGACCCATTTCACAGCTCGTGTGAGTAATGATGTAAAAGAAAGATTGCGGTTATATGTTTAAGCACACTTCGTGTGAGCTTTCCCATGTATCCGGTGATATTCTAGATGGTTGAACGAGTATGAAAAGGAAAAAAATGGTAAGTGTTCAAATGGAATGTATCATGTACTTATGAAAAGGAAATGGTGACCTAAATGAGATGAACAAATGTGTAAGTTACTTTTTATGGATGAATTCATTTGAACAATGTATAAATGCACTAACTTGTGTATTTGGTGATGTTGTATAGACATTGTGCCAAGCTTATGGTATTATTTGGTGTTATAATTATGCTATTTACATTATGCAAATGAAATGGTAAGTTGTGTTTATGTTATAAAAACTTACTAAGCATTATGTGCTTACGTAGTTTCTTTATAATTTTTTATATATTATCGGAAGCTCGACAGTTTGGAACCTCATCGAAGACCTATCACACTATCCAGCATAGATATCAGTAGTATTTGATTATTTTGCCAAGGTTATAAGAGCATGTATAGGTGGACTTGTAATTGTATTTAGTTGAATGTTTAGCTAATGATTTGGTATGTATAAGCTATCTTGGTTGTTACCATTTGATGCTTGCTAGATTATGTTGTGATAGCTATCTTATGAGGCATGTTTTGGAATGGCTCATGTGGTATGTTTTGAGGTAGCTTGAATATGGTCAAGATATGACATGTTTTGGGAAAGTATTGAACTAGATGTTGATGTTTGAAATTAGGTAAATTTGACATATTTAGGTAAGTTTGATGATTTTTTGTGAGGTGCCTTTGAATGACTTATTGGTTAGTTGAATTAACACCTTTGGAATGACAAACATATGCATGTTTTGGTATGGTTTGATGTCTTGTAGGTGTGCACATTTGGTCCAAATGAAAATGCATGTAATGGTGTTGGTAATGGCTTGTTTTAGGTGAATTTTAGGTCCACATGGCCTGAGACACGAGCGTGTGACTCACACACAGCCTGGTGACACGGTCGTGTGTCTCTTGAAGGTTCCTTTGTATGCAAGTCAGTGAGTTACATGACCTAGCATATAGCCTGAACAACGAGTGTGTGGGGCAATTTTGAGAGTTACGCGGCCTAGCACACGGATGTGTGACCCTCATCAGAGAGTTACATAGGTGAAGACACGGGCTGGGACACAGCCGTGTGTCCTTAGTTTCAAGGTTACATGGGCGTGTGTCTTAGCCGTGTAAGGCACACGGCCTGACCACACAGCCGTGTGACCCCTGTTTCCAAATTTTGTAACTTTTTTAGACTTTCCAAATGTTTCCAATTTAGTCCCGAATTGTTTCTAAGTTATTTCTAGGGCCTCGATGGCTCAAATTAGGGACGATATGTATGTGAATGAATGATTATAACATGTTTATGATAGTGTATGATATGTATGTTTAAATGTTTTGTTTGTATGGTAATGCTCCGTAACCCTAATTCAGCGACGAATACGGGCTAAGGGTGTTATAGAAAGACTAATATGTAATCTATCAAGTCCAATTGGGGAGATGTCTTGTCTTAGGCATCGAAGTGGATGATTAGTTACCATCAATCCATTCTAACTCCGTTGTCTCCTTTTGAATGAGTTGTTGAGAGTTTGAATTTTGGATTTTGAATTGGGTTGCAAGTTGATGTCATCCCTCGGTAGCATTTTGGCTAAGATATTCTTTGTTTTTGTCATAAAATTCTCTTTTTCTCCTTCCTATCAACCACCGTGAGGCACCCTCATTTGGTAGTTCTCCTCAAATTTTATTTTATTTTTCTATTGTTGTGAGCCAATCAACGTTTCTCCTCCACAATACCACCACCACTTGCCGCCCATAACCACCATATCTCCACTACAAAAACCACCTTGTGCCATCATTTTTCACCATATTTCATTTTGCATCACCATTCTTATCTATTATTTCTTTCTTTTCTATCATTTCTTTTCTTCTTTTCATTTATTTTCTCTTCGTTTGATTTAAATAATTGACTATTCTTCTTTCTCTACTCAACATCTTTTTGAATCACCACCATTTTCAACCATTGTGCACCATCATTCACCGCCACAAATCATCACCCGACAACTATTGTATTTCAATTACTTTTTCTCTTTTCGTTTTGTCTTATTATTTTTTAATAACTTCTATTTGATTAATTATTTCTTTTTATTTGATGACTAGATTCTCATACCAATTTAGATCATCAACAATCTTAATTGTTCTTTTTAGACTTTTGGAAATAAAAAGCGTAGGTATTATGGAGAAGTAATGTATATTTCATTTTGTGAAGTTTTGATTATTGGGAGTGGTTGTATATTCTTCTAAGTGATTATTTTGGATTGAAGGATTTAATCTGAGAATTGTAGACCTTTTGTGATATCAAAGTGGGAGTTTTTAATAAAAGTGGATTAAAGGTAAGTGGTGATTAGCAAGATGTGTAAGTTTGGATATTATTAATTTTTGGGGTAATTTTCTTAAGGTTAGGAGTGATTTCTAATTTTCAATTTGCTTACGTTAGATGCAAATCTAGTCTCGATTTACTTGGATCTGAAAAGTTTGAGTTCGATTTAGGATATTACGTGTTGGACAAATTTTAAAGATCTGTGTTTTATTCAAGTATTTTGTCTGAAAAGGATGTTTTTTATTATGTTAATTATATGATAAATTAAATCTTATTGAAGTATTATCTAGTAGAAAAAATAACATGCTGAGTAATTTTATGGATTTAAGGTATGTATTTTAACTTAAATCTATTTGATGTGTTATCCTATTTATTGCTAATATGTGATTTTGTTTTAATTCTCATGGTATGTTATAAATCTTGAAAAGATTTATATTTCGAACCTCTAAGCTTGATTAAATGCTTATACTTAAGTAGATATATTTACATTTTTAGGTTATTTTAAGAATATTGCATAATAACGCTTGGATTGTGCCTCAAATGTCATTTCATGTTACTTTTACTGTTGGGAAGAAGGGAATTGGTTGTTGTATGCAGCAGGTGCAAGAAGGATGAAGAAAAGGAGAAAAAAGGAGGAAGAGAATCAAAGAAGTGAAATATTTCCAGGGCAAAAGGTTGGATGGATTGCCAACACAAATTGCAACATCCCAAAAATCAAGGGTTAGTAGAATCGGGTTTGTGAATTGAGAGAGAGTGATCATGCCTTAATTTTTTAAATTATCTATGTATTTTTAGGAAATATATGAGGTATTGGTTTGTTGGTTAAGTGTTAGTGTAATGTTTCTTGAAACCCAAGTTCAAATCCCTTCTCTCGCATCATTTTTATTATTTTGTAAATTTTACCTTAAACCCTAGTATGTGTCCTGCCTTATTTTTTTTAAATAAATATTTCAAATTATATAAAAAATAAGTTACTGGTTTGATGGTTAAACATTAATGAATTTATTCTTGAAGTTCTAACTTCAATTTCCTTCCTATGCAAATAATTTAATGTTTTGACAAAAACCCCTTGTTTTAATGTGTGGGCCATCCAAGCCTAGTTAACCTAGGTATAAATATTAATTTTTCACTAATAATCAACCTTTAATCCTTCTCCTCATTCCCCTAGCCGTTCCACTCCTCCTCTCCTTCTCTTTGATTTTAATTTTTTTCCTTTCCTCCATTGTTGTTGTCGCCTACACCTAGTTTTACCATCTCTTTCTTTTCTTTTTCCTTTTCTTTTTGCCACAAGATTTGTTAACATATTCTCCACCATATTGCTGTAATTTTTCCTCTTTAAGATCATCCCCAAATCTAAAATGTTGAACCTCAAGATCAATCCTGAACATTGCCAAGAAAGTGTCATTGTCGTTTCTCTCAACAAGCTTGCGTAAGATCTCTTTTCTTTTCAATTTCTTCATTAATCTTGTTAATTAAAAACAAAAATTTCAGGATATGGAATTTGGGGGATTTTAAATGATTTCAAAGGTATTTTTTCTAGAATTTAATAAGATCTCAAATCATTTTAAAATTCAGCCCCAATTTTGGTCACCATGAGTGGTGGTGCGTGCGCCTATGTACAAGAAAGGGGGGTTTTTTTGTTTCATGGTTCTTGATTATATTTTCCTAGCATTAATTTGAGTTCTTGAACCTTCCTAATCAGATTTTAAACCCATTTCAATTAGGGAAAAACATTCTTGATCGATTGGCCATTCGGATCCCATAAATCATGAAGCGTAAGTGCAATTAAGGGTAACTAGTTTGTTATTTCGACATAGTTGTTGGGTATATGTTATGAATTGATTAAATGAAGGAATTTAATCACTAATTATTTACTGATTTTCCAGTATATTATTGAATTAGGTGCTGACCCAAACACCTCAAATCATCCGTAAAGGCGAAGAACGATTGTACGTATGGTTTGCATCGATACACTATAAGGAATCTAACTAGTTTGGATTCATAAAATAGTTATAATTTCAACTATTGGTTTGAAATCATAAGTGGGTGTTTGGGGGCTGGTTTAATGTTAAATTTATTGAACTTATACTGAATTTTGGTTTAGGTTCGTTTAAGGAATTATTAAGGAAAATTGGAAGATTCATTAGTGCGTTGCGAGGAAGCGAAAAATAAGGTGTGGGTCCTAAACTCATAAAATTGTTTGAAAATATTAAATATCATGTTATATTTGATAAATTAGCTTGCTTATTGGATTGGCTTAATGTGACAGCCCAAAATTGACCCTAGTCGGGAAGTGGTTTCGGGACCACAAAACCGAGTTATAAAAATAATTAATTGCTATGTTCTATGTTTATTATGTGTGTGTACATGCATATGTGGAAGTTTCATTCCCTAATTTTTCCAATTGCATGAGGAATTATTAAATAGGGATCAACATGAGACATGGTGAAATATGATAGGCTAATTTTAAAGGGCTTATTAGTGCATGTCAACACAAGGGTGGACTTGCATGTCAAATTGCCCAATTCCCTTATAGTGGCCGGCCAAGATGGATTGATGATGGGCAATATATTTGTTGAATTTGATATTATAATAAGAAATTGGGTTATTGGAGTTATAATGAATAAAAGAAAGAATAAAAGAAAAAAGAAAGGTAATGAAAAAAAAAGCTTGTATCCTTGGTTCTTCTTGGCCGATTGTAAAGAGGAAGATAGGAGGGAAACATTCGGTCACTTGAAGCTTGAGAAGGTTAGTAAAAATTTTGTTAGTTTTTGAAATTTTAAGTTTAGTTTAAGTCAATTAGCTAGTTCCATATTAGCCCATTTGAAAACTTGGAATTTTAGATGTTGGTTTGAGCTTTCGGTTGTGGTTGTCAAGGGAGGAAATGAGATTTTGTTTGTCTTCAACAATTGATTGGTATATAAGTGTTAAATGTGAGAAAATTTTGTTTGGGTAATTGTAATAAATAATTAGAGGCTTAATTATCAAAAGGTTTCGGTTTTGATATTATTTTTATAAGCATAATTAGTTCAATTTGATAATAAGGTATGAGGTGATAAGTAAAATTTTCATGGTGGTTTAGGTTTAATGACATTCGGCTATGGTATTTGACAATGGTAAATTTTGTTGTTTCATGATAAAGATAGATGAGTGTTTGAGCTATACAAATAGTCATATGTGAGCAATGGGTGCTAAAGGGAAAGGAATCGACTACCTTATTATGTACCAAGGCCGAATGTGTACTTGAATTAGGAAGTTATTGAGTAATGTTTGTACCTTAAGTGATAGAATAGAGTGAATGCTTGGAATGTGATATGTGTGAATTATATGTTAAATTAAGGTTTGCTAAGCTAGCTATTAAGGTGAAATGCAAATGTTAGTATTTGATTTGGTAATAATCTGCTTGGGGACAGCAGCAGTAAGGTGATTTTGGAAAATCGCCATAATTTGTAGGAGTTGAATTAGAAGCTGAGTAAATTATGTCATTAAAGCTTGAAGAGTCTATTTTCTTACAAAAGAAACTATAAGAACTAAAGAGTTACCGATCTTGAGATATTTGAAGTATTGTGGGGCTGAGTCAAAATGACTACTAGATTCCCTGTTCTGTTTTAGGAAATCATTATAAATTGTACAAAAATGATTATAAGATAAAATTTATATGCTTAAACTCCTTAATGAGTCTAGTTTCAAATGAAATCAAATACAACACATTTGGAATTCTGTAAAATGAGAAATTTGATTCGTAGTGAAGAGTGGTCAGATTAGTCAAACAGTGAAACAGAGAAAACTTTAAGAAAAATCTGGTATTGATTGGCCAAGCCTAAAATTCTGAAAATTTTATGGATGGAAGATATACGAGTCTATATTCAGGGAAAATTAACGGCAAGTGATTTGGAGTTTTGTAGCTCCAGTTATAAATAATTTAGTGACTGCTGCTCAGGGAAAACAGCTCGTAGTGAATATGTGATTTTGTTGTAAACATTAATGAAAATTTGCTAATGAATTATTTATTGATTTTTATAAAGCTTACTATAATCTATGTGTGTGAAAGTCGAATCAATTTATATATTATTCTGAAAGTAATACTTGAATAGTCGATTAATGACTATTTTAAAATTTGTTGAACTTAAGCTCAAGAGCAAAGGGGAACTAAATCCGATAAAGGGAAGGAAAAAGTAATTGAATAGCCATTGAAGTCGTTCGACAACATCCGAGGTAAGTCTTCGAGTAATGACCCTACTTGAATTATATTGAAATGATTAGTCATCCTATGATGGATAGTCAAATGTGCATAGAGACTATGTTATAAAGCCAATTGAAATCATGCTCTTTGTGTGTGGCTATTGAGCCGAAATTGGAAAGGTTTAATAAATGCTTTGTGTTTGAGCCTTAGTAACGAAAGTGAAATATGGATGTGTCATGATTGTTGATATATATGTGCATGAGCATTTGAATTTTATCCGGGCTAAGTCCCGAAGGCAATTGTGCTAGTGATTTTATCCGGGCTAAGACCCGAAGGCATTTGTGCGAGTTGATATATCCGGGCTAAGACCCGCAGGCATTTGTGCGAGTTGATATATCCGGGCTAAGACCCGCAGGCATTTGTGCGAGTTGATATATCCGGGCTAAGACCCGCAGGCATTTGTGCGAGTTGATATATATCCGGGCTAAGACCCGAAGGCAATTGTGCAAGTTGATATATCCGGGCTAAGACCCGAAGGCATTCGTGCGAGTTGCTATGCCCGGGTTAAGACCCGAAGGCAATTGTGCTTGTGGTAATATCCGGCTAAATTCCGAAGAAACTTGGGTATGAATGTAAGCGTTTTGTGCTGTAATAAATTCAATTAATACGCTCAACAAACCCAAACGATAAGGTATGTTTGCATGTGATTCGGAAAAGTCGATTCGTTTTAAGTAGTATTCGTTCAATCGACTAACGAACTTTTGGGCTTTTATATGGGTTGATACCTTGTGTGTGTATATATGTTGATGAATTGTGAAGTAAGCATGATTATGAGAATGTGTATTAATAAAGTGATTCATTTAGCTATGTGAATGTAATACTTTAGTCAAAGCCGATTTCATTACTTGAAACTTACTAAGCTTTAAAATGCTTACCCCGTTGCTTTGGCTCTCTGCTTTATAGATTTTGTTCGTTAGCTATCGGATTCGGGATCATCGAAGTCGAAGTCATCCACACTATCAAAGCTCTTTTGGTACTCTTTTAGTTGAACTGTGGATATGGCATGTATAGGACTACCCCTTGTTGTTTTAAGCACTTTTTGTGATGTATGTGTGTACAGCCATACGAAAATGGCTTGTAGAAGTGGAGTATGGCATTAGACCATTTGTGTTTATGTATGTATATATGGTTTCATGATGTGACTATGGTTTGGAATGGAAGTGTTGGGCAAATGATCAGCCATTGGAATGGCTAAATATGATCATATGTGGACCTATGTATGACAAAACCCTAGTTGGTCCATGGTAACCACGAAATAGGTAAAGTTTACCTTGAAAACAGATGCTGACAGCAGCAGTGGTGTGGATTTGAAAAATCACAAAAATTTGTAGGAATGGAATTAAATAGTGAATAAATTATGTAATCGAACATTGATGAATCTATTTTCATATGAAAGTAACGAAACAATCATATAAACAGTATATTAAGAGATATTAAAGTTCTCGTGAAACAGGACCAGAATGGTTTCTGGATCTCCTGTTTCGACTTTGAAAATTTACCATAAATTAACCAGAGATAATTAGGAGTCATACCATATATGTATAGATTACTCTCTGAGTCTAGTTTCTATAGAAACAAACGGCATCAGTATTGGAGCCCTGTACAAGGAGATATCCAAGTCGTAATGCGTAAAGGTCAGGGTAGTCGATCCCTGTAACATGGGAGACTTTGACTAATAAACTGTACTAATTGGCCTGACAAAAAATTCTAGAAAAAAATATGTAGATGGGCATATGAGTCTAGTTTCAGGGAAAAATCACGAAACTGATTTTCGAGTTGTGAAACTCAAAATATGATTTTTAAAGCGACTATTACGCAGATTGGCAGTGTCTGGAAAATTTTTAAAAGTCTGTTAACACCTCGTGTTCGACTCCGGTGACGGTCTCGGGTTCGGGGTGTTACACTTAATAGCCAAATTAATGATTTTGTGAGTGACTGAACAAAGTATGTTTCGAGCTTTAAAAGATTGACTTGTTGGCAAAATTGCTAGTTTGATAGCATGAATGTTTGATTGAGTTTGTAGTTGCATATTTGAGTTATGAGATATGAGAATGTTTTATTGAATATTATAATTGTTGAGATATTAAGCTTATGTATGATTTAATTGCATGAGATCTTTGTTATATTATGTACTAAAAAGGGTGCTATTTATGCACAATGAAAACCTGTAAAGTAGGTGAAATTGAATGATATTGATTGATACCAACACAATGGTAATTTCAAAGATTGGAACACTGTTTCCATTTACTAAAAGCATGTGATTATTGAGGACATGCTGAGGATGTCAAATGAATGTGAAAAGTATTGAGATATGATTATGTATGAGATTGTGTGACATATTGCATATGCATGGGGTTGGGATTTTGTGGTTGACGGAGGAGTTCCGTAGAGTACCGAAAGCATATTAAGTCCACATTAATCATAGTCAGTGCACTGCACCAGGAGTACTTAGGGGATTGGCGATTTTATCACATATTATATGTTATTGGTGATTGTATCGTACTATTTGATATCCGTCAGATTTTCTGCATTATTGATTATTCGGTGGTTTTACCACATCGAGATATGCTCATAATGTTTTGGAGTTTAGCAAACGGGTTCTGGGGAACTCGTGGTGTGTAGCGGATGGTATGGGTAAGTACCTTTTTGCATTGCATCATGTGCACGACATATTCGAATGTTATTGATTTATGCTATGCATTGTATTTTGTTGTATTGAATGGTATCGAAATTAATGATTATTACTGGAATGAATGATGACCTACACTCATACACCGTTTGACATCAATTTGATAATGGCATGAAATTCCTATGATGGTTCTATTTTCTTCTATTAATGTTAATATGTTTCACTGTAGTTGATGTTTTTGCCCGTTTAAATAATTGTTCGACTCATACTGAGCTTTTCATAAGCTCACCCCCAATAGTGTTTAACTTTTCAGGTAAACCTCAAAATTAGGACCGGACTCGACATTAGAGAATCAACTTGGACCTCAAATTATTATTATTTTAATTAAGTATTATTAAGTCTTTATTGGTTTTGGCTTGTAGTTTTTAATTATTTCTAGTCTGTGGCTTGGTAACTTTTCTTGTGGGGATTTTTGCATGCATGAATTACTCAAGCATAATAACTGAATAATGCATGATATTGGATTAAGTAAAATTTGATAATGTTCCCTAGTTTCCACTACATTGCAAAGGAACTATTTTTGAAAAACAAATTGATAAGGCAACTAATTTTCCAAAATGACTTAAAAATGGTTTTTCTGCTGCATTAGTTTAACTTCGAGTTTTTTTTAAAGAAGAGCAACAAACAAACTATTTTTTCTAAAACAACATTGTCAACAATAAAATGAATCCTAAGCATACACGACCTAATGAATTAATGCTTTTAAGCTAACTCAAAGTACAACTACGGTTTTCTCTAAAATGAGTTTATTTAAAGTTTGAAAAAGTAACGTAAGTTAGCTTAGCCATTTTAGTGGCTAATATAGCCTTCTCAATCTAGCCATAATGTCTAAGCCAAGTTTGGGAGGTTACACAAATGCCATGGAAATCCCAAGAAAATGTTGACGCAGCAGTTAATCCTCGTCACTTTCAGCCAGCTGGACATGCACCAAATAAAACACCTAAAAAAGAGAGAGAAAAGTGTGTGCTGAGAGAGGGGGACCTACCCTATAAAAGAGGAAAGATAAAAAAAGGAGGGCACGAGGATTTTGGGAGGGGGATTTGGAGAGAAATTTTCTCTCTAGAGAAACTCATGGAAAATTCCAGAGAAAAGGGAGTGGGTTGCAGCTTAAGAGGAGAGCAGAGACGTAAGGAAAGGGACGAGCAATTAGCCTTGGTTTTTGCACGATTTAACAACGTCGAAGTGAAAGTTGGAGTGGCGAAAGTTTCTTGCAGTTCTACCTTCATTTTGTTAATTAATTTCTATGATTTTTAAACTGTTAATGATGATGTTGAATGTTATTCTAATTTTGGATTTAAATCCCAACCCATGAGCTAATTTCATTTGTGTTGGAATTGTTGGATCTATCTAGATATATTTAATGATCATAGTGATATTTTGAGTAGATATATTGTTTTATTCGGTTTGGATTATTTTAAATATATGCATGCAAGCTCTTGACATAGATGAATGCATGGTATATCCTTAGGCTTGATTAATGATACGAGTGAGTACTCGAGCGCATACTCGAAGCACTCTAGACATAGAGTTGTGATCTGTATAGAGTAAGGAAGAATATTGTTAGATATTGTTCTTGAGACTTGTAGACATACAAAGACTTAGAATGGTAGCTTTAATTCTAGCTATCAAAAGAAGTAGAATGCAGTAGTTATACTTTGAACAATAATTTGGTTAAGATTTTTCCATGACATTATTATGTTATTAAGATATAATCTTAGTAATTCCAACCTTCCCATTCAACAACATCAATCCTCTCAACTTTTTGTCGTAGAATTACCTCAACATTTTATTCATTATTTGATTTTTTATATCATTATTCTGTTTACTTTTCCATAAGGCTAATTAGTATAGTTTATAGTCATAACTCAACCATATCTTTACCTATTCTGATCCTTGTGGAGACGATCTCACTTATCATTTTATTACTTGATTTGATGTGTATACTTGAACATTCGCATTACATATTCACACGTGAAAAGTTTTTGGTGCTGTTGTCAGGGATCGAAAATTTGGTGAAATTTGGTTGTTATTATCTATTTAATTTTGTTAGCTTTATCTTACTTTATTTTTTTAATTCATTCTTAGGTTTGCTGCTAGTTTATGAGTAGAGATATTCCAAAGAACGAAGAATATTATTTTGATCCAAAAATTGAGAAAACCTTGAGAAAAAGGAGAAAAGAATTGCGAGAGATGACAAGGATTAGAAATGATCCAGGCAGAGAAGATCCATTACATCTGAATGGAAGGGACGTTGATATTCCTCATGTGGTAGATGATAGAGACAAACCCATTAGAGAACACGTAGTGCCTATTTTGAATGATTTGAATCCAGGGATTGTCAGGACAAATTAAAATATTCTAAGTTCTAATTCTATATAAATTAAACAATAATTAATAATTAATATAATTAAATTATTATTTGCTATTAATTTATTAAAATAAAAACTTATTAAATAAAATATGATCAAATTTAAACTAATCCTAATTTAATCGCAGTTGATAATAATTAATATATATTATAATGGATATAATTATATATTAATTATTATCATCTTATTTATTAAATTAAAAACATTTACTCTAGATGCCTTTTGAAAATATTTACAAAAAGAGACATCTAATTTTTAATATTTACAAAAAGAGTAACCAAATTTTGAAAATAATTCAATTAAGTACTTGGACTTAACGAAAATTTGAAATTGAGTTGCAATTTAAAACTTGGATCAAAATTGACCCATTTATTGAAAACTAAAAATTTATTTTGCCATTTAGGGAATAAGTTCTCAGAAGATTATGTTAAAATCAATTCCCAGGAAAGATTGGAGGGGTCACAAGCGGTCCCGCTTAAGTTCTAACCTCCTAGACAAAATTTATTTGAACATACTAATCCTAAAAATATATCCTAAATCATTTATTAAAAATAAGAAAAAATAAATATATGATAAAACGAACGAGATTTGATCCCGTTAAATTTTATCCCCCTAGTAATGTTTTAAACGCTGAGCATTGACTTGAAAATTACCTCCCTTACTTTGAAGTTCGATAACTCCGTATGGATAAACTTGGTGAATCGTAAATAGACCGGACCAACGTGATTTTAACTTACCTAGAAAGAACTTTAATCTAAAATTGAATAACAAGACTTGCTAACCTACTTCAAATTCTCGAACTCGAATGTTCTTGTCATGCCATCTCTTAAGTCTTTCATTGAGTAATTTGGCATTCTTGTATGAGAACATTTGAAATTATTCTAACTCATTGAGTTGGAGCATCCGTTTCTCTTTAGCAAGTTTAAAATCCAAGTTGAGTTGTTGGAGAGCCCAGTAAGGTTTGTGCTCTAACTCCAATGGCAGATGACAGGCTTTCCCAAAGACCAATCTATAGGGTGACATCCCTAAAGGTGTCTTGTATGCTGTCCTGTAGGCCCATAAAGCATCATCCAATCTTTGTTTGCCAATTCAGCTTGCCCATTTGTTTGCAGATGGTAAGCTGTGGCAACCTTGTACTTCACTCCATGTTTGTCGAGTAACCACTTCAACCATTTGTTCACAAAATGGGACCCTTCATCACTGATGATGGCTCTTGGGGTTCCAAACCTTGTGAGCACATGCTTTTGCAAAAACTTCATCACAACCTTAGCATCATTCTTCGGATATGCCTTGGCCTCAACGCATTTAGACACGTAGTCTACTGCTACCAGTATGTACTTGTGACCAAAAGATGGAGGGAAAGGACCGAGAAAGTCAATACCCTAAACATCAAATAATTCTACCTCAATAATGTTTGTTCGGGGCATCTCATTTCTGTTGGTGACGTTTCAAACCCTTTGTCATCGATCACAACTTTTTACATAAGCATATGCGTATTTGAATAGTGTTCGCCAAAAGAATCCGACTTGTAATACTTTGGCCGCAATATGTGTACATCCAAAGTGTCCCCCACTCGGAGCTGAGTGGCAATGATATAGAATCTTATGTACTTCATCTTCTACCATACATCTCCTGATCATTTGATCTGCGTAGTTTTTAAACAAGTATGGCTCTTCCCAGAAATAGTACTTCACATCGTGAAGAAACCTTTTCTTTTGATTATATGTCTTATCAATCGGCATCAAACCACAAGCTAAATAGTTAGCAATATCAACAAACCAAGGGGTATTATGGACATGATTTACCTTTAGTATGTGTTCATCTGGAAATGTCTCCTGAATTAGTATAAGAGGAGAATTCCCTTCTTGTAGCTCCAATCTAAACAGGTGGTCTGCTACTTGATTTTCTACTCCCTTTCGATCTTGAATTTCTAGATCGAACTCTTGAAGTAAAAGTACCCATCGGATCAGTCTCAGCTTAGCATCTTTCTTGGCAAGTAAATAATTAATTGTCTAGTGGTCCGTATAGATAGTCACTTTGGTACCTGCAAGATAAGATAGAAACTTGTCAAAAGCAAACACAATAGCAAGTAACTCTTTCTCTATTACTGTATAATTCAATTAAGCTCCTGTCAGAGTCTGGCTTGCGTAGTAGATGGTATTAAAAACCTTGTTCCTTCGCTGGCCCATGATAGTTCTATCACGAAGTCACTTGCGTCACATATCAATTCAAATGGCAAATCCCAGCCTGGTGTGACGAAACTATTCGACTCTTCAAATCTTTAAAAGCTCTTAGGTACTCTTCATCAAATTTGAACGTCGTGTCCTTTAATAATTTGCATAAGGGTTTAGCAATTTTGGAGAAGTCCTTGATAAATCTTCGATAGAAACCCGAGTGGCCCAAAAAGATCCTAACACTCTTTACAAATGTTGGAGGTGGGAGTTTCTCAATAAAGGCTACCTTTTCTTTATCTACCTCGATTCCATGTCTCGTTATCTGATGCCCTAGAACAATACATTCTCGTACCATGAAATGACACTTTTCCTAGTTGAGTATAAGGTTTGTTTCTTCACATCACATTAGTACCTTGGCTAGATTGGCTAGGCAATCATCATATGTATCTCTAAATACTGAAAAATCATCCATAAAGGCTTCCATGTATTTCTTAACCATATCAGTAAAAATAGACATCATAAATATTTGAAATGTAGCAAGTGCATTACATAAACCAAATGACATGTATCAAAATGCGAATGTACCATACGGGCAAGTGAATGTTTTCTTGTGTTGATCTTCCGGTGCTACTATATTGTGATTATACCCCGAGTATCCATCGAGAAAATAGTAATAGTCTCGCCCCGCGAGTCTATCCAGTATCTGATCCAAGAACGAAAAAGAAGAGTGATATTTCCTATCCAATAACCTTCTTGAATTGTTTCAATACTAGGATGAGTTTCTCTTATTGCTCAACGGTTAATTCTGCTAAAACAATCACAGACAAAGTAGAAGCGTTACCTAAATAAACATATTTTAAATGTGAGAGAAGTACCTTCAGTTCTAATTTAGGTGGCTCCTCGATTGACGCTTTTGGTTGGGCATAATCCCTATTCTCTAACTCCAAAGATTCAAAATGGGATTACAGATTAAATCCCCTTTGATTAGCTTCTAACAAAGCTAAGTATTCACCCTCCTCTTCATCACTTGGAGGGTCTGATGTCAAAATTTGTTCCGATGGGTCCTCAACATCGTTAAGTTCCCTTTCCATGATTAATTCTTCTAAATCAGATACTACAGAACAATCATCAATTGTGTCAGAAAATCGCATAGACTTAAAAACGTTAAATGTTACCTGATTGTCTTGAACATGCATAGTAAGCTTACCCTTCTGCACATCAATAAGGGCCCTTCCACTTGCTAGGAAAGACCTTCCTAGGATGATTGGCACTTCTTTGTCAGCTTCAAAGTCTGCAGGAAAAATAAATTTGTCTACACGTACCAATACGTCCTCAATTTTTCCTTCTGGATGTGTTAAGGATCGATCTGCTAATCGAAGTGTAACCATAGTAGGTCTAACTTCACCTATCCCTAACTTCTTAAATATTGACATGGGCATCAAGTTGATACTCGTACCCAAATCACTTAGTGTCTTACCACAATCTGTTGCTCCAATGTTGTAAGGTATGGTAAAACATCCAGGATCCTTCAACTTTGGGGGTAGTTTGTTTTAGAGATATGCACTGTATTCCTTTATTAGGCCTACCATTCAAATTCTCCAAGTCTTCATTTTTCTTGACAGGATATCCTTCATGAATTTGACGTAGTTTGGCATTTTTTCAAGTGCTTCAACCAATGGAATGTTGATATGAAGTTGCTTGATTACGTCTAGGAACTTCTTGAATTGAACTTTCTGCTTCTACTTCTAAAGTCATTGAGGGTAAAGTGGTGGAGGCTTCTTTACTAGAATTGGTTGATTTTTCTTTTGTGGCAATTCTGCATCTAACGAAGTTTTTAGTTTATCAGAATTGATTGGTTTAGTAATTACCTTATTGGGCTTTGTAGATTTTGGTTCTGGTGAAACAGAAATTTCTACACTTGGTTGAACTTTTTCTAAGTCTTGAGCATCAACTGGCTCCTTTTGGACTTCAACAGTGTTGGGCTCTAATTTCTTTCCACTCCTCAATGTCAACGCTTTACAATTCTCCTTCCTTGGATTCCTCAGATTCTCCATATCATTAGGTAAATCACCTTGCAATCAGTTTCTGAGTTCAGTTGCAAGCTGGCCCATTTGGTTTTCTAGGTTTTTCAATGTAACTGCTTGGCTTTGGATTAAGGCATCATTCTTGGCTATGTATACCTTCAACAAGTTTTCTAAGCCATTAGATGGTTGAGCTTGAGGTTGGTTCTGAACTTGTTGGGTAAAAATAGGTGGCTGGGTTGGTCTAGGTTGGGTGTATATGTTATTGGGTCTAGCCCCTTGGTTAGTCTAAGAGAAATTAGGGTGGTTTCACCACGATGGGTTGTAGGAATTAGATTGTAGTTCTCGCCTTCCACGGTTTTGGTTCGGTTACCCATGTAATAAACATATTTTGGGTTCGATAGACATTCTTCAAAAAGATGTCCTTCCCCACAATAGACACAAGATACATTTTCAAATTGATTTGGCGGTTGTGCTGTAAAACTATTAAACCCATTAGTGGTAAAATTTTTAAGCATTGAGGAAATCAAGGATACGTAAGATGCGAGTGAAGTGAGAGCGTCTACTTCATGTATTCCAGCGATTCGTCTTCCTGATCCTACTCGATTGGTTGGCCATTGATAATTGTTACTGGCAATCCTGTCGATGATTTCATAAGCCTCATTATAAGACTTAGAAAGGAGAGCACCATTAGCAGAAGCATCCACTACCATTCTCGTGAGACCATTGAGACCATTATAAAATGTCTCAAGTTGGATGTACTGTGGGATTCTATGATGAGGGCACTTTCGCAATAATTCTTTGTACATTTCTCATGCCTCATTCAATGGCTCATCATCCATTTGTTGGAAAGCAGTGATCTCGTTCTTCAACTTAGCATTCTTGTTAGGTGGAAAATACTTCATGAGGAATTTTCTGCTAACTCTTGCTATGTGGAAATTGAATTTAGTGGCAATGAGTTCAACCAAGCTTGAGCTCCATCCCTTAGCGAATATGGGAATAGGTTCAATCGTAGTGCATCTTTGGGTACTCCGACTAACTTGAAAGAATCACTCACCTCCAAGAACAGTCTTAAGTGCAGGCGAGGATCTTCGGTAGGAATTTTGCTGAATTGGCCCACTATCTGAAGCATCTGCGACATGACTAGCTTCAGCTCGAACTGTTGTGCCTCGATTTCGGGTCTCCTAATACCCAGATTAAGATAATGAAACACTGGCATGGCCTACTGTCTTAAAGCTCTCTCCCTATCATCAACAATAATGATAGGATTTTGATCAGGGTTTGCTCCGTTTCCTTGATTCAAATTTTCAAAGTTTATCTTTTTGGTCTTTCTCTAACTTGCTTGTCTTCTTCACTGTTGAAAAGTTCTTTCAATCTCAGGGTCTATAGAGAGTAAATCGATAATTCAGTCAATACTTATAAACACCTAAAATAAACACAAAAAAATTAACTAAGTTGAAATTGAACAAAAAAAACCAAACTACAAAATTTACAAATTCAAAAATAATGATTTTTAAAATAGTCCTAGCGAAGGCGCCAAAAACTTGGAACGATGGAAATCTGCAAGTGTACACAATCGTAACAAGTAATAAAATGACAAGTAAATGTTGAGTTATCATACACACAAGTAAAACTATTTATCTCTTGACTATATCTCTATGTCAATTCAACCGATTAAACAAATTTTAAGAAGAAAATGTGTTAATGCACATACATACTTATGAAATCAAAATAATCTCTTGTACATATCTCTATGCCAATTCAAACAATTTATTCAATCTCATAAGCACATAAAAGATTACGTGAGGTAAAATTGTATTTCTACCTTGAAACAGTTTAATCACAATAATTTTGCAAGTTATGCAAGGCTAATGTATCGTTAGATACCGTTGCTAATTTAATCCTCAGCTACCTTAGATGATTAAACATGCATTGATTAAGTACTGTGTCAATTAACTACAATTTCAGTCCGTTTAAATAATTAATTCATTAGTTACCTTACAATTGTAATGCAAGAATAACTTAGTCATGGTTTTACGTAATCAAACATCTTACTGAGGCCTATAACAACACAAGCACAATTTTAATAAACTAAGTACACGAAATGCAATCAACCTAACACGAATTAAATTTAAGTCATATTAATTAAATTAAACATTTAAACATCATAAAATATTCATAGACATGTTCATCATAAAAATAAAATTAAAAGGATAGGGAACAAGAATCAAATCCGGTTTCTCTGTGGCTTTACTAGTTTGCTCTAGTCCTCCTTCTCCGCTTTCTCTTATCGAATCGAGGCTTCTAAAAACACTTGAATGCTACTACAAATGTTGGATGAATGAATATTTTTCAAGAGGTGAAATCGACAAGGGAATGAAGAATAATGAAAGGGGAATGAAGAGAGAAAAATGACAGAGAAGTGAAGAGATGAGAAGAGTTGAGATGTGATTGAAGTGAGCAGCCAACGGTGTATTTAAAGGTTCATATGGCTTCCAAAATTAGCAAAAAATCAGCAGCCATAGAGTCCCCCCATGGCCGGCCACACATGTGGCAAGTTTGAAGGTTTCAAACTTGCTATTTTAAGGTAGGGGCAAATCTAGAAAGGTACAAATAGTGGAGGGGTTTGAATCCAATTTGAAAGATTCTTCTAGGGCCATTTTGCAAGCCAAATAATTAGCCAAGCAAGCTGATTGGGTCAGCATGGTGGACAGTTTTGGGCTACCCAGTGCTCGGTTGGTTCAATTTTCTCGGTTCAGCTCAACTGGGCCCCTTTTCATAGTTAATTTATAATAATTTATTTAACCCAAATTAAATTGGATGAAAATTGGAACTAATTATATTATGAATTTATACACATAATTTGGACCATCCTATGTTGAAAAATTATTTCGCCTTGATGGCTAAAAATTGCTTCTCGATTTTTTGCTTCCAATAGTGTCTGTCGAGCCATTTTTCACCCTTTGTGCAAATCTGTCGAAAATAATCAAAATTAATCAAAATTTTACATAAAATTAATTAAAATTCAACATGTTCATAATTTGAGTGCAATTTAATTATTTTATAATTATTATATATTTTTGGACAAGAATTTTACCGAAACTACATGAATTTGAGTTAAAAAGGGCAAGAAAAAGTGTGTATATTTCCATGTTTCCAATTGCACCTATACATGTCGCTCAACAAGTTCATGTTCCTACTTTTTGTTGTGAGATTTTTAGTGAAAACCACAGTTATGAAGGTTGTCCACAACATGCAGGGAACTCCTTTTATGTCAGTAACATCCATAACAATTCTTATGGCACATCCTATAATAATTCTGCATGTAATCAATAGTCTTGGGGAAATCAAAACGCTGGAAAAAATGCTGCAAAATTCTGATATGGGAATATATCTACTCAAGGTAATTATAATTCAAGACAAGGGCACTATAATCAACAATAGCAGAACTATAATCAGCACCCTCAGATGCAACCACAACAAAGTCAGATGCATCCACACAAGAATCAGATGTAGCCATAACACTCTTCAATGTCGAATCAGCATGTTCAAAAACATCGACAACAATAGTACACGCACGCTTCTCCTTCTGACCCGTTAGCAGCTCTTGAGGCTTTAATGCGGGAACATATGACTCGCACAGAAGCTATTGTGCAAGGGAATTCATCTTCTATTTAGGCGTTGGAGGCACAATTAGGACAACTTGCTTTG
Organism: Gossypium hirsutum; assembly: GCF_007990345.1. Classification (NCBI taxonomy): domain Eukaryota; kingdom Viridiplantae; phylum Streptophyta; class Magnoliopsida; order Malvales; family Malvaceae; genus Gossypium; species Gossypium hirsutum. The sequence goes on along the minus strand of NC_053441.1, from coordinate 50,758,636 downwards.
AATCTGAATACTCGACCACCGGGCACACTACTTAGTGACACGAAAAATTCCAGTCCGAGAAGGAAAGAACACTATAAGGCTATCGCTCTCAAGAGTGGTAAACAAACTAGCGACCCGACTACAGACTCTACGATAGCACCTCAAGATACTGGTAAGTGATCCCTAGTGAGAAGGTTGAATTTGATGATTTTGTCGATGTACCAAACAAGTAAGTTCCACAAATTGTCACTCATATGCCTAATGTCAAACCTTCGATATTGTCGACGCAATCAGAGGTGTCGGGGCAATCAGATGTATCTCCACCTTTATCTTTTCCACAAGGATTTAGGGAGAATGAGTAGGAAGTAGTACCAACAGTTCCTGAACACATTGAAGCAACTTCAGGTCAATATTCCTTTAGTAGATGCTCTTGTACAAATTTTGAATTATGGGAAATTTATGAAGGAGCTCTTGTCCAAGATGAACAAGCTCAGTGATATGGAAACTATTGCACTCACAGAGGGCTATAGTGCTGTTTTGACAAATAAGTTGCCCCCCAAAATGAAACATCCTGGGAGCTTTACTATCCCATGTTCAATTGGCAACCGTTATTTGGGAAAGGCTTTATGCAACGTAGGAGCTAGCAACAACTTAATGCCACTATCTACTTTCAAAAAGTTGGGAATTGGTCACATGAAACCTACTGCAGTGGCATTGAAACTAGCTGATTGATTATTGGCTCAACCTAAAGGGAAAATCAAAGATATCTTAGTTCGTGTGGATAAATTTGTTTTTCCGACTGATTTTATCATACTTAATGCAAGGTAGACAAAAAGGTTCCCATAATCTTGTGACAACCATTTTTAGCCACTAGACAAACTTTTATTGATGTTTACAAAGGTGAATTTACCATGAAACTTAATGATGAGTATGGTACCTTCAATGTTTTTGAATCTATTCAATGCAAGGACAAAGCAGAATGCGACATTGTCGATGTGCTAGATGATCTAATCGAGGAAGAATTCAATGACCAAAGCACACTACTTTCTGAGGAGTTTGTAGTGACAAATGATGATGAATTCTTAGATAATTATGATAGCATGGCTGAAGCTAATGATATTGAACTCAGGCATGGATGGCAGATTGAATCTTTAGACTTAGCCAACAGAACAACTCCAATTTCCAAGCCATCTATTGACAAAACTCCTACTCTAGAATTGAAACAATTACCTATTCATCTTAAATACATCTCTTTTGGTGATAACAATGCTCTCCCAATTATTGTCTCTGCAACAATGGATGTAACTCAAGAAGAGAAATTGGTCCATATTCTTAAGCAACATAAACGAGCTATTACTTGGAGTATTGCTAATATTCGAGGCATTAGTCCATCTTTTTGCATGCTCAAGATCAAGTTGGAAGATGAAGGCAAACAATAAATTGAGCAACAAAGAAAGTTAAACGAGAAGATGAAGGAAGTTGTTAAGAAAGAAATTATAAAATGGCTTGATGCTAGAATTATTTACCCTATTTTTGATAGAAATTGGGTAAGTCCAGTGCAATGCATTCCTAAAAGGAGTGGCATCATTGTGGTTAGCAACGATAAAGACGAATTAATTCCTACATCATTTCTACGAGATGGCAAGTCTATATGGATTACCATAAACTTATTGTTGCCACAAGGAAGGACCACTTCCCACTTCCTTTCATTGACCAAATGTTGGACAGACTTGCTGGAAAAGCCTATTACTACTTCTTAGATGGCTATTCTGGGTGCAATCAAATTGCTATTACACCAGAGGATCAAGAGAAAACAACTTTCACCTGTCCTTTTGGTACTTTTTCTTTTTGTCGAATGCCTTTTAGTTTTTGCAACGCACAAGCCACATTTCAAAGGTTCATGATGGCAATATTCTTGGATATGATTGAATATTATTTAGAGGTTTTTATGGATGATTTCTTAGTCTATGGGAATGATTTTGATCATTGCACTGACAATTTGGATAATGTATTGCAGTGATGTGAAGACACACATCTTGTTCTAAATTGGGAAAAATTCCATTTCATGGCAACTGAAGGCATTGTGTTAGGCCACCGCATCTCTAGTCAAGGCATTGAAGTAGGCAAAGCTAAAGTGGAAATCATTGAGAAATTACCTCTATTAACAAATGTGAAAGGTATTGGTAGTTTCCTTAGGCATGCGGAGTTTTACCGAAGATTTATTAGAGATTTCTCAAAAATTATATAGCCTTTATGCTTATTACTGGAATAGAATAAAAAATTCCTCTTTGACGGTGCATGTCTGTATGCATTCACTCAATTAAAAACACAATTAGTAAATGCACCCATTGTTGTTGCACCAGATTGGTCTCAACCTTTTGAAGTTATGTGCGATGCAAGCGACTTTGCTGTGGGTGCTGTTCTAGGACAACGCAAGGGAAAAATATTTCACGCCACCTATTATGCTAGCAAACCTCTTACAGAGGCTCAAATCAATTATACCACTACAAAGAAAGAATTGTTAACTGTAGTCTTTGCTTTCAACAAGTTTTGTTCTTATCTTATCGGTGCAAAGGTTACTGTATTTACTGATCACTCGGTGTTGAGATATCTTTTTACGAAAAATGATGCAAAACCAAGACTGATACGCTGGATCTTATTGTTGCAAGAATTTGACATTGAGATAAAAGACCACAAGGGTTTAGAAAATCAGGTTGCAGACTATTTACCTTGATTGGAAGTTGGGAGTGAAGATGGAAAAATACTTCAAATTGTCGATGCATTCCCATATGAGAAGTTATTTACTATAGAAGCAACCCATTCGTATATAGATTTGGTTAATTATCTACTGTGTGGAAAACTCCCATTGGGTGTCACAGGCCATAAAAAAGAAAGATTTCTTCCTAAAGTAGTGAAGTATCATTGGAACGAGCTGTATTTATTCAAACTATGCAATGACAACATTATTCAGTGTTGTGCTCCGGAAGAGAAGATGTTTTCAATCCTGAAGCACAGTCATAATGCTCCTTATAGAGGTAATTTCGGTAGCATGCAAACTATTGCTAAGGTTCTCCAATCAGGATTCTACTGGACTTCATTATTCAAAGATTCCCACAATTTCGTGAATCAATTACGCTCTCATTGTTCTGGACCTTTCGAAGTCCTCGAAGTATTTCTTCAGGGTGCGGTCACAATAAGAGATTTACATGATGGACACCAGTTCAAAGTGAATGGCCGGCGATTGAAACATTATTTTGGGAATATTGATCAAAAGTAGGGAGAGACCATTAAATTGGTAGAAAAATTTTAATTTATATAGAATTTATTATTATGTAATTTTATTTTATTTTTGTTCAAGTTTGTTTTACTTTTTTTTTATAGAATAATTAGGTACCATTGTCAACGCACTTGGGCTTTATTGTCCACGCAGTTCATACTATTGTACTGTCACTTATGACTCATCAAGAATGAGGGCATATCAGAACATTATCACTGCACCCGAGTTTGTGGGTGCAACTACTTATAATTTATAACGAGATGGAGCTAGACGGGCAGACGCTACAGAAGAAGCAACCAATGATCCCGATGTAGAGCCGAAACTTGAGGCACGATCCAATGACCGTGCAAAGCCCAAAGAAAAGAAGAGAAAGCGCTCCAAAGACAAAAAGCGCAAGAAGGAGGAGAATAAAAGGAGGAAGAAGAAAACATCGTGCAGCCACATCCGTGGCTAAGGAAAATTGAGTTAGTTTTTTTTTAGTTTTTTTTAACTGTAGTGTTCATGCATTGAACGTAGCTGTAATTTTTATTTTGTTAGTACACATTGTTGTTGTATTTTTATTGTCATTGCATTTTAATTTTAGTGAATTGAGGACAATGCAAACTTTAAGTTTGGGGGAATATATATGGGGTTTGGAAATACACCCACATTTCAAAAAAAAATTAATGAAGCATGGAAGGTTTATTTGTGGTTAATGCAAATGTGTTTGAAAATTTTTGTTACATTCGATGCTTAATTCTTGAATCATGTGAATTATCAATGAATGAGTTGGATAAATTGGACTCAATGTTGTATCTTCAATTCTTTGATGAATGATTTAGGTTGCATTAGTAATGGATGACTAGTAGCATTCCTTGAATCTTAAATGAATCTGCCTTTTATAGCTGCTTATATGTATATATAGTTATGAATAAGAGACACTCCAAAGTGGGTGTATTTTGAAATGTTAAAGAGGGAACACTCCAATGCAAGCGTTAGAAAAATGAATCTGCCCAAAGGTTGTCGTTGCATGAGTGTGTGTTGGTGCAATTATGTACTCCTTGGGAGTTTGTTGCACTCCATCGTTACTTCTCAGGAACAAGGGTACAATATGACAACGATATCCCTTATTCACAAAAAAAAGAGACATATATTGTACAATAAATGTTGTATTGGTAGATAGAATTTAGGATTTAAAGCATGATGCTAGTTTTGATGAAGTTGCAATCTTATTCATTCATACTTATGTATTATTGATGCAATATTCTCTCATTTGGATGTGACTAATTCATTGGGATTTTAGGTGATTCAAGTTTTTAGAATGATCATTTGCCTTAGTGAATTCTTATGTAGCCTTGCTAGTTTTTGTTTTACTTGAGGATAAGTAAAAACTCAAGTTTGGGGGTGTGATAATACTAGAAAGAACATATATTTTCTCCCTAATCATTGGTTAATTTTTACACACTTAGTTATCTTTAACACATATTTTAGCATTTTCAGTTCAGTAAATTGCATTTTATAACTCAGTGCATCTTAGCCTATTTATCCTTAATTTTTTCATGTTTTGGTACCAATGTCGCTGCATGAGTATTTTTAGATTGCGCCTAGAATTGTTATTGCACTTGACAGCTGTCCAGATAGTAACAAAAAGGAGTATGCTATCCAGTCCGATACAACCAATTTGTACGTACAGAGGCAGCATGATTTTGATGAAAGGACATCTGTGCTATTTGGATAACTATTAATATTGACGTGAAAACGAGAGAGAAGGAGGATTATCTTCTTCAACCAATCTTTTGAAGCTTTTAGGCGATGGTGGCTTAAACCTCCTACGGGTAAACTGATGTGCAAGGGATGCAGATTAGCTCTTGACTAGGAACCTTGAGTGCGACAAAAGAAGGAGTTGAGAGATCAAGTTGAGATTTTATAGGAATAGTACTATCCACTTGTTTCTTTTATATTTCTTTTCTAAACAATGGTGATTACTTTCTATTTCATGTTTGTACGGAAGTATACACAATTTATGGATTAAATGTTATTTTATTCAATCTTGCTTCTACTGCTTAATCTTTGGGTTTGAATGTTTTTAGCATGGAAGTGTTATTGCAGCCACTGACACTAGAAAGTGCAACAACAGTTCACATGACAACAGAAGTTGCTTGAGGATTAGAGAAATTTAATCCACTTGTTCTTAATAGTGTTCCATTACCATCATCGGAAGGTGTGGCTAATGTGCATGTTTAAGTCTTAGAATAAATATAGAATTTAAGCTTGGTAAGATATTCACTGCAATTTAAAGCATCAACAATCACCTATCCTTTTATACCTTGTGAGCACTTAGTATTCTGTTGAATATTCATGTTAGGGATCCCAGTTTATCATTATCATATTTTATCTTCTTATTTTCAAGTTATTGCTTCAACAACTACTCTCACAATTTATCTCGTTTCTATCTATTTATTGCACTGACATTGATAGAAAAAAGACAACCATCCTCGTGGGATCGATATCCGACAGACTTGTATCTGTCTACTATACTTGCATCGATAGTGTACGCTTGTATATTATTACTGTGACATTAAACAGCCGATCAGGACTACACTACTATTGAGAAGGAACTATTGGTTGTGGTATTTGCATTTGATACATTTAGATCCTATTTAGTTGGCACCAAAGTTACAGTTGATACGGATCATTCTGCGATTAAGTATTTGGTGACCAAGAAAGACGCCAAGCCAAAATTAATTCAGTGGATATTGTTACTACAGTAATTTAATCTAGAAATTTGAGATAGGAAAGGCATAGAAAATCAAGTGGCTAATAACTTGTCGAGACTTGAAGTAGGAAATGAAGACGACAATATTCAACTCATTAAGGAGGATTTTCTAGATGAGCAACTGCTAGTTGGCACGACATTACCTTAGAATGTCGAGATTGTCAATTTCTTAGTAAGTGGATTGCTGCCACCTGAGCTCAATAGTTAAAGATGAAGGAAATTTCTCAATGATGCCAAGCAATATTATTAGAATGAGTCATTTTTTTTCAATCATTGTGTAGATCAAATAATTCGAAGATGTGTTCCTGTAACACCTCTAACTCGTATCCATCGTCGAAATAGGGTTACAGAGCATTACCAAAAAATCGCAACTTAAAACAATAATTTTCAAACATTAGATAAATCATAGCATAATTCATTCAAACACATGCATATCGTCCCTTATTCGAGCCTTAGAGGCCTTAGAAATACTTTAAAAACGATTCGGGACTAAAGGGAACATATGAAACCTTAAGGACAAAGTTAAAAAAATTCACACTGCAGGGGTCACACGGCCGTGTAACATTCACAATAGGAACACACAGCTATGTCCCAGCCCATGTCCGTGCTTGTGTAACTCTTTGACTTGGGTCACACGGCCAAGCCACACGTCCGTGTGCTAGGCCGTGTAACGCTCGAATGGCCACACACGCTCGTGTGCCAGGCCATGTGCTAGGTGGTGTAACTATCTAACTTGCAACCCTTTAAAACCTACAGAGGTCACACGGTCGTGTCGTGTGGCCATGTGTGACACATGGCTGAGACACACACCCGTGTCTAGATCATGTGGACAAGAAATTGGCTAAAATCAAGCCATTTCTTTCACCCAAATTCAAGCATGAACCTTCAACACATTTGCACATATAACCAAGAATCTAAATCATGTCCAAAACATGCATAAAATGACCAAATCTTTGTACCAAATATCCATACATCCAATATGCCAAAAGGCACCTCAACAACAACCATTGAACTTATCTTAGCATAAGCATATTTATCCATAATTCAAGCATACACAACTACTTATTTCCATACCAAAACAAACTCAACTAAATTTGATATCAAACATAACCTAATTAACCACATTTCAAACATGCCGACACTTACCACTTTGGTCATAAAACCATACATTAATTTGACCATATAAACATCAACCATTATAGCATCAAAGTGCCAAAAGCACAGTAACCAAATTACCATATTTACAAGCCAAACATAACAACTAGTTCATCAACCACAATTCACCTATACATGCCATTATAACCATGACTAAAACATCAAAATCTACATATATAATCTCTGGGTAGTGTGATAGGTCTCTGACAAGCTTCAAAATTGATCGAACTTCCTATAATCTATAAAACATAGGAATGAAAAACAACGTAAGCACATAATGCTTAGTAAGTTTGTAAATCAGGAACATAGCTTACCATTTCAATGAAATATCTTATAAAATAGATATGAATAAATCCAACATAGCTTGACACAAGCCTAAGCATCATCAACAACACAAGTTAGTAATTAAACACATAACTTGGCAAAGTCATCACATGGTAAGATAAATTTCATGAACATAGCATATTTAAACTTATACTTGCCATAAACATGGTTATACATGCTTTAATCATCAACAATTGATACCTTTCCATAAGTTCAAAACTTAGCTATCGGTACACTTACCATTCCTTCCTTTTTTATGCCTGTTGAACCAATTAGAATAATATCGGATACGCAGGAAGCTCACACAAAGTGTGCTAAACATATGGTCGAAACCATTCCTTTTCCTTTTCCTTTTCCTTTACATAGATGCTCACTCGAGCCATAAATGGGTCCGCTCACACAAGTTGACGGTCGGAATGTAGCTATGCAATGCTGCTTACACAAGCTGACGAGTATCCACAACAAATGCCGAAACTTAGCCATCGGTAGGACATTCAGGACCAACACCCGAAACATGGTAACCCTAATGACATGACATTTGTATCCTATATATTCCTAAGGTTCAAACTGGGCTCAATAGTCGTAGTAACGTCATTGGATTTTCGTCGTAACATGATATGATAAATAGCATAATAACATTTAATTCAAATAACATTAAAACATTAATTAAACATATGAACTTACCTCGAATACAAAGGCGAAGAAATAGAATCAACTAGTCTGAGACTTTATCTTTCCCTTAATCTAAATAACAAAATTTAATTAATCTAATATTCATTCTATTCAATTTAGTCCAAAATTCACACTTTTACAAAATTAAACTTTTACCCCTATTATTTTAATTTCTTTAGAATTTAGTCCTTAAGCTTGTAAATTGAAATTCATGCAATTTCATCCACATACCATGCTAGCCGATTTACCTAGGGACTCATATCAAACCAAAAAAAGAATTAATTCACAATTTCATCGTAATGTTTTACTACTTTTACATAATAGTCCCTAAATGATAATTTTATCAAAAATCATTTTACAAAAGTTGTTTATTTAATAAAAAAGATTCATTTTCTTCCATCAAACTTCAAAAATCACACAAACACATTCATGCTAAAAGCCTAACCCTTTAACAGTTTTGCAAATTAGTCCCTCGGCTAGCTAGATTAAGTTACAACGATACCGAAAACATAAAAATCATTAAAAACGGGATCAAGAATCACTTACATGCAACCATAAGACATAGTCGAACCTTCAAACTTCTTTAATGGTGTTTTCCTAAATTATTTTCGGTGGAGGAATGAACAAAAGAGATGATAGCTTTTGTTTATGATATTTTTACTTAACTTATTTATTAATTTACTTAATTAACCTTGGTTATAAACTTTAAAATTACTTAATACTGTGTCTATAAATGTCTGCCCACTAAATAAATGGTTTAATTACAATATGGGTCCTCTTAAAATTTAATTTCATAGCTAATAGACACCTTTAACTAATGGAACTATACTTACGCACCTTTTACGATTTAGTCCTGTTCACCAAATTAAACATGCAAACGATAAAATTTCTTAACAAAATTTTATACGACGCTACTAACATGATGTAGACATTAAAATAATAATAAAATAAATATTTTCACGTCAGATTTGTGGTCCCAACACCCCTATTCTGATTGCACTAAAAAAGGGCTGTTACAGTTCTAGATGACGAGATTTAAAGTATACACAATTGTCATTCAACACCATATGGAGATCTCTTCGTCTCTTTCGGTTCCCAAGTTGCTTCCTCGACACTATGACTACGCCATAGCACTGTCACTAACGAAACTTGCTTGTTATGCAACTCTTTCACCTCGTCGGGCAACATATCGACCGGTTCTTCATCAAAAGACAATTCAGGTTGAATCTTACTATCTTCCATCGAAATAATGTGAGACGGCTCTGATCAATATCTTTTAAGCATTGAAACATGGAAAAAATCATGTAGGTCCCACTCTTTCAATGATCTCATACAGTCCAATAAAACGAGGTCTTAGCTTCCCTTTTTAACCAAATCTCAAAATTTTCTTCCACGGTGAAACTTTAAGAAATACTTTGTTGCCAATAGAAAATTCAATATCCTGTCGTTTCAAATCTGCATACGATTTTTGTCTATCAAAAGTTGTTTTCATTCTATCTTGAATTCTCTTAACAACATCTTCTATTTCTTGAATTAATTCCAGCCCAACCAGTTTTCTTTCACCCAATTCCATCCAGAAAATAGGTTTTTGACACCGACGACCATATAAAGCTAAGAATAGAGCCATTTGAATACTCGATTGAAAACTATTATTGATACAAATTTGGCCAAAGGTAAGTAATTTTCCTAACCTGATTCAAAATCGATTACACAAGTGCGAAACATATCTTCCAAAATCTGAATAACACGATCAGATTGTCCGTCTGTCTACGGGTGAAAAGTTGTGCTGAAATTAAGCCGTATACCAAGAGATATATACACCTATTTCCAAAATCTCAAAGTGAAATGCGGATCTCGATCAGAGATAATCGACATAGAAAAATTGTACAAACTCACAATTTCCTGAATATAAACTTCGACCAGCTTTTGGTGTGACCAATTAGCCCTGACCGCAATGAAATGAGCCAATTTCATAAGTCGATCAACAATCACCCACACAACATTTTTCTTACTTGACAATAAAGGTAACTCTATTACAAAATCCATCATGATGCGTTCCCTTTTCCACTCACGAATAGAAATAGGCTGAAGTAATCCTGTGGGAACTTGATGTTCTCCCTTAACTCGCTGACAAGTTAAGAATTTAGCTACATACTCGACCACATCTCTTTTCATTCCTAGCCACCAATAGGATTCTCGTAGATCGTGATACATTTTCGTTCCTCCAAGATGCAAAGTAGAAGGACTATCATGAGTTTCACAAAGTATTAACTCTTTTAATTCTAAAACATCTGGAACAAAAATTCGGTTATGAAATCTCAAGCAATCAGAATCTTCAATGCAGAAATTTTGGATTGTGCCATTTAGAACCATTTCTCTTTTCTTCGCCAACTTGACATCATCTAATTGCACTGCTTTGATCAAATCAAACATCACCGGTTTGATCTTTAATTGAACCAATAAGCTTCCATCGTCATTGATACTTAGCTAAGCAAACATTTCTCACAATTCAACCGCTGGTTTTCGACTCAACGCATTAACTACGACGTTAGCTTTACTAGGATGGTAATCAATAACACGATCAAAATCTTTCAGAAGCTCGACCTAACGATATTGTCTCTAATTCAACTCCTTTTGAGATAGGAGGTATTTGAGACTCTTATGATCAGTATAGATGTAACACTTTTCACTGTACAAGTAATGTCTCCAGATCTTTAGAGCAAAAACCATAGCAGCTAGATCTAAGTTGTGCATAAGATAATTGTGTTCATGCGTTTTTAACTGATGAGACGCATAAGTGATGACTTTCTCATCTTGCATCTAAAAACAACCGAGACCGCTCAAAGAAGCATCACTAAAGACTACAAAATCACTTCTCGATTCTAGTAAAGTTAAAATCGGTGCTTCAGTCAACATTTGTTTCAATTTATCAAACATTCTTGGCATTGATCATCCCAAACAAATTGAACATTCTTATGCAATAGGTTTGTCATTGGAAAAGCTATCTTTGAAAATCCACTTACAAATCTTCAGTAAGAACCAACTAGTCCAAGAAAACTATGAACCTCTGACACGTTTCTTGATGCTTTCCACTGAACAATGACCTCAATCTTGTTTGAATAAACTCTAATCCCTTCTACTGAGATAACATGTCCCGAAAACACAACCTCTGATAACCAGAATTCACACTTGCTAAGCTTTCCATATAACTATTTCTCTCGTAAAACTTGCAAAACAATTCTGAGGTGTTGCTCATGCTCAGATTCAGATTTTGAATAGATCAAGATATCGTCAATAAAGACTACCACAAATTGATCCAAATACAATTAGAGAATACGGTTCATGAGATCCAACAGGAATCACTAAAAATTCATAATGACCATAACGTGTACAAAATATTGTCTTTGGTACGTCACTATCATTCACTTTTAGCTAATAATAACCCGATCTCAAATCGATCTTAGAAAAGACAGAAGCTCCTTTCAATGAATCAAATAAGTCATCGATACGAGGTAGGAGGCATCGATTCTTAATTATCAACTTATTCAATTATCAATAGTCAATACAGAGTCGCATCCAACCATCTTTCTTTTTGACGAAAAGCAGTAGAGCTCCCCAAAGCGATATACTAGGGCGTATAAAGCCTCGATCTAGTAAATCTTGCAAATGTACTTTCAAATCATTCAATTCTATGGGTGCCATATGATTAGGAGAAATTGACACCAGAGCCGTACCAGGAAACACTTCAATTGCAAACTCAACCTCTCAATTTGGTGTTAATCTCGGTAATTTCACGGGAAACACATCAGGAAATTCACAAATAGTTTAAATTTACTGCTCTGTGTATCACCGGAATTCAAATTGATAACATAGGCTAGAAAAGCTTCACAGCCTTGATTGAGAAGTTTATCAACTTGAATTGCTGACATGATATCAGTTGAATCGCTCGTTCAAACACCATTCACCTCAATCTTATCATCGTCTTCGTTCTAAACTACAAACTTCTTTTATAAGAATCTAGAATTACTTCATGTTTCGTAAGCCAGCCCATTCCCAAAATCAGGTCAAAATCGCCAAATGGCATTATCAATAAATCAACAAGGAAACTTATATTCTGTATCACTAATAGACATCTTCTACACACCTGATCCACTAATAACGATTGTCCCAACGAACTTGACACCACTATCGATACTCTAGACGTCTCAAATTTTAAACTTCCCGATCTAACTAATTCAATATTAACATACGAATGCGAAGATCCCGAATCTATCAAAGCATAAACAGGTTCTAAATATAATAAAAAGATACCTGTCACAACATCATTAGCATCGCCATCCTCACGCGTCCGCACAACATAAGCTCGGGTCGACACTTTGACCTCCAAATAATGAATAACAACATCATTTCCCTTTCTAGCACAACCTTTCAAAAATGAACTGCCTCGACTCGACCCACGACCCCTAGATGTAGGCACAGACCTCTGAGAATTAACACGTGTAGCATTCTCATTCTTCATGCACTCTCTAGAAAAATGCTTCATGGATCCACAGTAAAACAAGCTCGTGTTAGCTTCCAACACTCACCACGGTGCTTTTTCTCACAATGCTCACAATTTGGAATATCAGTATCCTTGGATGGACCTCACACACTACCTGTAGAATAGTCAGTTGTCGATCACGATTTCTATCAGCTCTATCAGACTTAAAAGTTTACCTCTAGCTACCACAAAATTATTTTGATTGCTTTGGTTGCGGATTTGAGCTAGCAGCTCTAGGACATTTTCCAACAGTACGAGTAGTCTCAATATTTTTATCATGACCCAGAGCTTGTTCTACCATTCTTTCCCGTTCAACTAAATCAGCAAACTCAGTAATTCTATGCGATACTAATTGTACCCGAAGCTCATCACATAAACCACGCAAAAATCACTTGCAACTTTCAATTTTAGTTGGTATAAATTCAATGGCATACGTATTGAGTTGTGTAAATTCCTATTCATAGTCAGCCACAAACACCCCACTTTGTTTTAGCATAAAAAACTCTTTTCTTCTATCCTCAATATACAGTTCACCAATATACTTCTTTTGAAATTCCTTTTGAAAGAATTCTCAATTAGCCTGATCTGAAGATACGTGGCGTTTCATTGATTGCCACCAGGTATATGCTTCTCCTTGTAGTAGAGAAAAAACACAAATTACAGTTTCACGTAGGTTGCATTCAAGTTGTTGCAAGACACAATTATCAGATTCAATCCAAACTTTTAGCTGTAGAGGGATCAACCCCTTTCAGCCCCAAGAATTCGGTCGAACCTTATCTACATAACTTTTTTATCGGAGCCATACAAACACTAATTTAGATGTCGTAGCAGATGTAGTTCCCACAACATGTTGAAGAGCATCAACAGTAGCCTGAAGTAACTATGAGTCACCTCCCCCCTCATTATTACATCGCTCAACATTAGGTTGTTGAGTACTAACTGGATTAACACTCGGTGTTACAGATTCAGTTCCATCTAACTCATTAGGGACATCATCTCTGGTATGCATCTCTTGATCAACATCATTATTATAGTCATCTGATATTTTCAAATATAAAACAAAAACAATTATAACCAGCATCCAAATCCCGACTCAGTTTGACTCAACTATGGCATGTACCTCTAGACTCGATTCTGAGCTCGATTTAGTTTAATAATCGACTAAACTTACAAGATCTGATACCATTAAATATAACACCCTTAACCTCTCTCTGTCACATATTAGGGTTACGAGCATTACCATAACAATCAAAACATTTATATTTACTTTCATTCAATATAATAAACTTAGCTCAAACTATTCATACATACATATATCGTCCCTAAATCGAGCCCTTGATGCCCTAAAAATACATTAGAAACAATTTAGGACCAATCTGAAATCATTTGAAAGCTTTAGGAAAAATTCAAAATTTTTTTGAAAATACGGTTCATATGGCCTTATGCCTCACACGGCTGAGACACGAGCTGAGACACACGTCCGTGTCTCAGGCCTTGTAACTCTCAAAATAGACTTACATGCCCATGTACCAGGCCGTGTGCTAGCTGACTTGCTCCCTAAGCACTCAACAAACAACATAATGTCATGTCGCCTAGCCGTGTGTCTCACACGGCCAAGTCACACGCCCGTGTGCTTGGCCGTGTGCACCTAAAATGCACCTTAAACAACTACAAATTCCTACTTGCTTGGGCATTATGAAACTCAAAAACCAAATATTTAACCTATTCAAAATACGACCAAACATACTCAGAACATGCCAAAACAATCATCTTAGGTGCCTAACCAATGTACCCTTATTGGTACCACAATTTATATCATCAAAAACATATCACCAATGCAACATTCAAATCAAGATTTCAAGCATACCAAATCACTCAATTTAGCCTAACATATATCTACCTAAAACATCAAGCTTAAGTTTACATATATCTACTTTCTTGGGCATTAAGCAACTCAAAAACCAAACATTTAACCTATTCAAAATACGATCAAACATACTCAAAACATGCTGAAACAATCATCTTAGGTGTGTCACCAATGTACCTTTATTGGTACCACAATTTATATCATCAAAACATATCATCAATACACCTTTCAAATCAAAATTTCAAGCATACCAAACCACTCAGTATAGCCTAACATATATCTACCTAAAACATCAAGCTTAAGTTCACATACACCTATCAAGCATTGGCTCAAACAACATACCAAACTTATGGCTTCAACACAACATATATTTATATACCAAACCCATATTATACTTAAAACTCAATTTAAAAGATCAGGATCGTTGTTGGATGCTGAGTCGACGATCAAAAGTGAAGTACCTAACCTGCGCGTGAAAAACAAAACCGTATGCTAAGTAAAACTCAGTGATATTTCTATAATTTGAACATTAAAAACATAATGATACAAGAATGCATAAATTGAATTATACGAACATACTATCGTCTAAGCTTACAATTACAAGATATCATTTTATACTATACTCAAATTTCAAATGTCATTATATTTGGTTTGTTTAAGAAACATCTCAATTCACATCACTTGCTATATAAATAGTTTTTTACATATCAATCCACATTTCATTTATACAATGACATTATCCATTCCATATTCAATTCATAAGTACATAACTCATATATTTCATTTGTTCACAACATTTTTCAATCCACTATCTCATTTTCATTTCATATACAATGCCATTTCTATATCAATTATAGAACTTTATTATTTATTTACCCCTATTAACACGACTCGGACTCGGACAGATACACAGATCCAACCAACACACCAGTTTGGCACTCAATGCCTCATCAGATAATCAAAAGTAATAAATGCGCCCAACGCTACATAAATTGACTCCCAATGCCTCATTGACTTGAAATTGAAGAAATCCCTAAACTCTTCCTCTCCTATGGCATGCCATCTATAATTGACTCAGCCCGATACAGTTAATAGAGTTCCATTTCACTTTTCTAATACAACCAATATCAATTCTCATATTTGCACATTATCACATTTAAACATATATTCATTTCATTTTCCAAATACTCAATACATTCATAACATATGCCAAATCAGTCCAATTCAATCAACTATGAATTCAATTCAATTGTAAAGCACAATAATTCTCACCTCCAATGCTTACCATATGCAATAATTCAAAATGCAATAATTTACAACTTAGTTCGGATTATAGAAACACAAACTATGGATTCTGAGCTATTCGACATCAATTTTATCCTTCCCCTTTTTAGTAGAGGATTTCGGTACAATGTTAGCTACAAAATTAAAACAATTAAAATACATCAATACTATACAATTCGATACCACATTGAATATTTCAATTTTTATACAATATTTGCTTAAATCTCAATTTAGTCCTTATCGTGAGACTAATTTTTAATCTTCACATTAAATTCTATATTTTCATACTCATTTTACTTTAAACTAAATTTAACTCCCTATTTTTAATTATACCACTTAATTTTGTTGTTTTACAATTTAGTCCCTATTAATCAAAATTTCCAATTTGTTCTACAATTTAATCATTTTCCATTTCTAACTTAAAAACCTATCAATTTAAGCCTTAATACCAAAACTATTCAACATTAACAATATTTAACATTTTAATCAATGCTAAAATTTCAACATGGGTCAAGTAATATTAAACATCGGGATTCCAAAAATTTAAAAATTATTAGAAAAAGGACTAAATTGACTAACTAATTTTGAATTTGAACCTTAAGGTCCCTAGGTTTGTCACAACTTTTCCTTTTTCTCTCTTTCTTTTCTTTTCTTTAATTTGCATAGAATGTTTAATATCATTCTGTTTCTTTATTTTATTTTACTTTCTATTATTATTATTATTATTATAAAACATATATAATATATATTCTTTAATGCCATCCACTACAACAAGGTAAATGGATATTTACCATTTTAGCCTCTCTACTAATTTTAATATCATAATTCTACATCTAATACTTATGCAATTTGATCCCTACACTTAAATAACTTATAATTCATGCAAATTCACTTAACCAAAATCTAATTAACTATACAACTAAATTTGTAAATATTTTTATTAAACATTTAAGAGTTTGATTTACGGGAATGGAGTCCTAAGAATGCACTTTCTGACACCCCTGACTATCGGGTCGTTATAGATGAGACCTTGTATGAAACTTGGGAGTGATTCAAGGAATTAATTAGAAAATTCTCGCTGCATGATTTCCAACATTGGACACAAACAAAAAATGTTTTATAATGGATTAAATGCACATACAAGAGTGATAGTTGATGCATCTACCAATGGGACTTTACTAGACAAATTGTATAATAAGGCATATGAGATTCTAAAAAGGATAGCTAACAATGATTATCAATATCAAAATACAAGAGTGGGTACTAGCAGAAGAGTTGTTGGAGCTATGGAGCTTGATGCGATCACTTCATAAACAACTCGGGTATCATCCCTAACTAATATGGTTAAAATATTGAAGAGACCAATTGTAGTGCAAGAAATGAAAACAACAGAATTAACATGTGTTTATTGTGGGGAAGATCATGTTTTTGATGAATGTCCATCGAGCCCAGCTTTAGTATGTTACATGGAAGATTTCAATTGAAACAATAACCCATATTCCGATACATGCAATCTAGGATGGAAATAACATCTTAATTTCAGTTGGACAAATCAATGAGTGGGAAATTCCAGTAATGTTGTTCGATAGAATGTCACAAGTGCACCACCTGGATAAGATCGACCTATGCCACAACAAAATGTTTAGAAAATTTCATCATCATCTTCATCTGTGGAAGCTCTATTGAAGGAATACATGACCAAGAATGATGTTGTAATATAGAGTCAAGTTGCATCATTAAAGGCTTTAAAAAACCAAGTGGGGCAAATTGCCAGTGCATTAAGCTTAAGACAGCAAGGAGCATTGCCGAGTGATGCTAAAAATTCAAGATATCAAGGGAAGGAGCATTACAAATCCATTACACTTAGAAGTGGTACTTAGCTACCTAGAGTTGTTAATGGTGCCGTTGCTGAAGAAGATATCTCAGATTTCATACATAAGGTGAATTTACAACCAGTAATGGAGTAATCTACAATTGAGAAGAGCAAACAAAAAAATGTTATAGCAGAATCAGCTCGTGTTGCCAATAAGAATGCCATGGCAAAACAACTTCAACAAGTTGAAGGAAGGCCACTATCACCTTTTCCTCAGCAATTTCAGAAGTCAGAGCAAGATTTTCAATTTAAAAAATTATTGGATGTCCTCAAGCAACTTCATATCAACATATCACTGGTGGAAGCATTGGAGCAAATGCCCAATTACGTAAATTTCATGGAGGACATATTGTCAAAGAAGTGTAGACTAAGGGAATTTGAAACTGTTGCTCTCACTGAAGGGTGGACAACAATGTTGATAAACAAATTGCCACAGAAATTGAAGGACCCAACGAGTTTTACTATTCCTTTCTCAATTGGAAATCATTATGTAGGCATGGAATTATGTCTATTTTCAAGAAATTTGGAATTGGGAGGGCAAGACCGACAACTGTCATGCTGCAGATAGTTGGTCATTCTTATGCACATCCAGAAGGTAAAATTGAAGATGTGTTGGTATGAGTTGATAAATTTATTTTTCTAGGAGATTTTATTATTTTGGAATGTGAAGCTGATAAAGAGGTACCAATTATTCTTGGAAGATCTTTTCTAGCCACTAGTAGAACATTAATTGATGTACAGAAAGGTGAATTAACAATGAGATTTAATGACCAACAAATAACCTTTAATGTTTTTGATGCAATGAAGCGTGCAAATATAGACGAAGATTTCCACACCATTGGGATTATTGACACAGCAATGATGGAAGAATTGGCAAAATTTTGTTACAACAATTCTAATAATGAAACGAACTCAGATGAGTTGAATGAAGAGGAGCTGATTGAAGAATTTAGTGAACAAATGGAGGTTAAGTAACTTGAAAATAGAGCAAGGAGAAGTTTCAAATCTTTAAATTTATCAGAGCGTTCTTTTATACCTCATCGACCTTCTATAGAGGACCCTCCTACTTTGGAGTTAAAGCTTTTGCCACTACATTTAAAGTACGCCTACTTGCGAGACAACAACATTTTTCTAGTAGTTATCTGTACAGAGTTAACATCTGATAAAGAGTCTCAATTGTTAGAAGTTTTAAACAGATCTAAGAAAGTACTAGGGTGGACAATCGCAAATATCAAGGGACTTAGTCTGACCATTTGCATGTATAAGATTTTACTAGAGGATTGACATGGCAATTCTATTGAGCAGTAGAGAAGACTTCATCATTGCGTGCAAAAGAATACAGACACCCTGAATTTTCATCTCTCATTACTGCACTTTGTCAATGGGTCGATGTCCCTATCCAAGCAAATGAGAACAAAATCCCTAACAAATGAGCCATCACCAAAGAAATTACCATGAGATTTTCAGAGGAATAAGTGCCACGACATCTTAGCTCTTCAACCTCTTCTCCACCTACTGGTACCTATGCCACTCTATCCACATATCACAATGATTTTGAGGAACAAGTGCTCGATGCTCTTGAGATGTTCAAACAAAAAATTCATTTGATGGAGAAGCAACAACTGAGGACAACTACTGATCTAAGCAGGGCTCAAAAATAAATGACTTTTTTTTAGGGTTATGTTAGAAGGAGGGATAATGCCAATAAGAAATCTCTTAAAAAAATTTACCAGGCTTATGCCTGCATTCCCTACATTTCCCAAAGAGTTGTTATCAGATCCAGAGGATGAAGATGAGGATAAAGTTAAAGCCTCTATTACGGACACTACCACACATCCAACCACTACAATAAAGAAGAATAAAGAAATAGCGTGAGAGGAAGAGAAAACAGAATCGGTGAACATTGAATCATATAAGGAAGGAGATAATATGAATCAAACTTTTGCACCATAGGAACCTGCTCCTGCACCTCAAACCACTGTACCTGTATCAGAGCAAGATCATGAGATTAATCAACTGATTGATGACTTCACAAAATTAGATGATGAAGAAGAGGTGTCAATTAATCTGCTCAAACAGAAAAAGCACTACAAGCACACTACCAAGAAATCCACTCGACCTAACTAAAGTAATACAAATCCTTTCCAAGCTTTTGTTTTTACTTTTCATTTGCATATTTTTTTCCATTTTTACATGTGTTTTTCATGCATTCATTATTGTTTTCATTTCATTTTCTACATATTTATTTGTTTTTTCATAAGTGAAATTTTGTGTTTGATCAAGCATTGAGGACAATGTACCCCTTAGGTTTGGGGGTTTGTTGTACATATTGCATGCATGAGATATTTTGTTTGAACATTTGATCATTTTGTCACTCATTTTTCCATGACATAGAAATGCTAAATGACTGTTAGACCATGAGAAGTATATTGTTGTCTATGATGTTCGATGAGGATAATAACTCTTCAAATTATAAAAATTGTGATAGTTGATTAGGTATGTTTAGCTTAGGATAGTCGTGTGAAAATTGATGCCTAAAAGTAGGATAACCTAAGTATAATAGCAATTAGTCTATAATAGGTTTCTTTAATACACTTAGAAGTCTTGAAACTAATATTAGTAAATTATCATTGTGTAATAATAAATACTATGGCAAAGCTGAGCGTAAATGAATAAATAAAATAAAATTTAAAAAGACACTATAAGGTACTGCAATGTTTGAAATTTTTGAGTAGGCCAGTAATACTCTATTTGCTCCACTGTATTATTGATTAGAAAAGCAAGATCAAATAAGAGTGAGTACAACAAATAGTTTAGGGGCACTCTACCGTAGTAGTAGGCTAAGTAGCTAAGGGGGTAGTTGTTTGCTCCATCCATCTTTTTAGTCAAAAGCCTTAGCTTAATGACTGAATTACACTCAAATTGTGGCATGATGTAATACCTGGCAATCTAGTGTATGCTCCATTGAAATTGTCAAGTAAAGAAATCATGTGACAAGATGAATTCCCTAGAGAAAATTTTATATAATGCAATGATAGAGTATGTATGAGAAGAAAAACTAAGTTTAGTGGAAAGATAAACTGAGTACATTAGGAGGTGCTTGCTATAGTCAGAACTGCATGAATATTTAGGAACTTTTATTTTTAGGTAACATTTTTTGCATTTCGTATGCTAAACAAACCTATGAAATTTAAACCAATTTTTTTAGACAGAAAACAATTGAGAATGGAGGTATAAAATATGTTTCGTTTGGTTTAGCAGTACAAGAGGCAATTGTGTAGCTATAGCAAATTCATGCATTCATACATATTCTTCTTAAGGACAAGAAAGAACTTAGGTTTGGGGGTGTGATAACTCTTGAAAAGAGTTATATTTCGAACTTCTAAGCTTGATTAAATTCCTATACTTAAGTAGATATATTTGCATTTTTAGACTATTACATAATAACGCTTGAATCGTGCCTCAAATGTCATTTCATGTTACTTTTACTGCTAGGAAGAAGAGAATTGGTTGTTATATGCAGCAGGTGTAGGAAGGATGAAAAAAAGGATAAAAAAGGAGGAAGAGATTAAAGGAAGTGAAATATTGCCACGGAAAAAGGTTGGATGGATTGCCAACACAAATGCCAAGGCACTTCTAGGAAACTGCTAACACAACACTCAATCCTCGTCACTCTCAACTAGCTGGACGTGTAACACCCCAAACCCAGCCTAGGAGTTATGGCCGAATCTGGTGGTGTCACATTGAGGTGTTTAGCGTAAAACTTATTGTCGTTGAAATCCTTAAAATGAATTAATCATTTTGTTATTAAACGGTGATTCTAAAATGGGTTGTTCATTTCCAAGCGTGCATCATTCAAAGCTAATCATTTTTAAAACGTTATAAATTTTCCAAAATCTCATTTATTGCGAAAGTTATTTTTTAGGAAATGTTGCGACAACGTGGTGTCTTTGAAAACAGTTACCTTTTGAAAACTCGTCTTCTTCTAGACTAGCAGTTTAAAATAAATAAGTAAAAGCCCAATTAAAAATTTAAACAAACTTAAAAGGCCTTATTATAAAAACAAAACCCAACATAAACTTTAAATTTATTTAAAAGCAATGTAGATCAGCTGCAGTTGTGTGGCCACCTCCGAGTCCCTCACAGGACCAAACCGCATATGGCTGAGAATTTCCTGTACAGTAAAAAGGAAAGGGTGAGTTTATGAAACTCAGTGTGTAATCCCCTACCAAACAGTCAACATACAACATGCAGTAACAGTCTGGGCCTGATCCCTTTTTAGAAACAGTACAGTGTGGGCCTTAGCCCAATACAATAACAATGTGGCCTTAGCCCAATACAGTAATAATGTGGGCCTTAACCCAATACGATATTGGTACAGTGCAATAATGCAACCCATTCCATTCCAGCCAACACACCACTCCGTACCACCAACACACCATGTGGGGATAAAATTGACCCACCTAGCCAACACACCAATGTCGCAGCAAAGCTGCCAGTAATAGTATCGCAGCAAAGCTGCCAGTAACAGTATCGTAGAAAAGCTGCTAGTAATAGTATATTTCCTCCATAACAGTATCCCAACCCCATGCAGTATGTCATGTCATAAATCATACGTGTATGCTGAATGTCATACATATCATAGAGCAAATATGTTATACATAACATAAGGCCATATCTGTCATTTCATCTCCTAGGGGTATAACAGTCATTATTTTACCCCACAGGGGTAATTTGGTCATTTTACCCTACGGGGCTAATTTGGTCATTTTACCCTATGAGGGTAATTCAGTCATTTTACCTTACGACGGTAATTCAGTCATTTTACCCTACAGGGGTAATTCGATCATTTTACCTTATAGGGGTAATTCGGTCATTTTACCCTACGGGGATAATTCGGTCATTTTACCCTACGAAAGGTCTGCAGTCACCTCGAGCAACCCAGGTAACCTAAATGGACAAAACTGTGTAAATGGGCCCGTAACCCATTACTCGGCCCAAGTTGGCCTACATGTTCGTGCGGCCCGCTCAGCCTAGAATCCACTACGGCTATGGGAACTTTAAAGCCCAGTCCAATATTCACCACAATTCGTGGATTTCATTCATGTAGGACCCACGAGCCAATTGGGTCCACACGACCCATTTCGGCCCAACGTGGCCCATTTCAGCCTAAGCCCATGAAAATGCTCATGGAGTCCTCTACAGTCCAACACCATATTTCGTGGGCTCGAATTACCACACGAGTGCTTCTACGCTCATATGGCCGCGAATGCTGTCTTTTTCAACTTTTTGACTTTTGCCGTTTTGCAGTTAATGGGGGTGTGATCACACACCTGGATTCTATTTGCCGAGAAATCTTCCACACCTTGGGAACCTACACTTGACCAACAACCTCTAATTAATTACTTAAACAGTTAAACCATCAAATGAACACAAGTGATCACAACCGATGCTTACCACAACCTTTGATTGAGTGAAGAGGGAAGTTTGCCTCACCAAATGCAGTCACCAACCGAAACTGATAAGCTCGTAATCAACAGATAATAAAGTAACTCTATACTATTACCCTTACCAAAACGCAAGAGAGAAACAAACTATGTAAAGTGAAACACACGGTCAGGCCCCTAAAGAAAGGAAGATTCGGTACCAAGAAAAAGATGAAAGTAGGGGAAATCAGAAGAGTAAATCGACAGTAGTGCAACAGAACAAGGAACAGTAGAGAGGATAAGTTCAAAAGAATAGTAGGAGGAGAAAGGTGTGTTTGACAATCAAGGAGGAGAGAAGCCGACATGAAAAGTACAACCAAAATCACACAAAATTGAGAGGTACCCCAAAACTTAGCAAAAATCAACACCTACAAGTAGGGAGAAGGAAAACCACACAAAACTGGCATGAAAAGTACAACCAAAATGAGCAGAATGCCCACTAGCTGAATTTTCCTGAGTAACAAGTCCATTTTTGGTACCACTCCCCTCTCCCCTCGCTTCTTTTGATTTTCTCCTAAAGTCTCTCCCCTTATCCTTGAATCACTCCAACAATTTCTCCTCAACTCCCCCAACAACTCTAGTCAAACTCCCTTTAGCTGTGTTCCAGTCCAACTCCACCACCTACACAGCTCCAGCAGCAAAATAAATACTCCAAAGCGCAACCCAGGACTTGAACCTTAAACCTCACAGTTACACAACACGCCACCTTGCCACTAAACCACAAGCTCTTTTTTTGACATAAAGCACACGCTAATATTTATAAGGCCTAAATGCCAATGTCTAGATTCGTTTAAAAGAAAAACCAAAAATTTTGTATAAGCCAAGACTTGAACCCAGGCTTCTCAAACACTCCCATACACACCCAAATCACTTAGCCATTGAAGCAGACATTCATTTATATCACTTCCTTGCACAACTAAATATTTATGTGCAGTCTTCTAACTATTCCCTTGTTCAAAACCTATTTCTTCTAGGCCCGAAATTCGGGTTGTTATAGGACGTGTACCAAATCAACCACCTGAAAAATAGGGAGAAAAGTGTGTGCTGAGAGAGGGGGACCTACCCTATAAAAGAGGAAAGATAAAAGAAAGAGGACACGAGGATTTTGGGAGTGGGATTTGGAGAGCAGTTTTCTCTTCAGAGAAACTCATGAAAAATTCCAGACAAAAGGGAGAGGGTAGCAACTTAAAAGGAGAGTAGAGATGCATGGAAAGGGACAAGCAATTAGCCTTGGGTTCTATACGATTTAGTAGCGTCAAAGTGAAAGCTGGAGTGGCAAAAGCTTCCTATAGTTCTACCTTCATTCTGTTAATTAATTTCAGTGATTTTTAAACTATTAATGATTATGTTGAATGTTATTCTGATTTTGGATTTTAAATCCCAACCCATGAGCTAATTTCATTTGGGTTGGAATTACTGGATCTATCTTGATATATTTAATGATCATGGTGATATTTTGAGTTATCTACTCTTTTATTCAGTTTGGATTATTTTAAATACATGCATGCAAGCTCTAGGCATAGATGAATGCATGGTATATCCTTACACTTGATTTAATTCTGAAAAGGTTAAATAAGTTGGATTGTAATCAAATGATACAAGCGAGTACTTGAGCAAATACTCGTAGAATTCTAGACATAGAGTTGTGATCTATATAGAGTAAGGAAGAATATTGTTAGGTATTGTTCTTGAGACTTGTTGTAAGTCCTTAAAATAGGTCTAAGAGTTTGGGTAAGTTTACCGGGTTCAAAGTGAAAATTAGGAGTTAATCAGGTTTTTTATTGATTTCTTTTTAATTTAGTTAGCTTAAATTAATTTAAAAATTGATAAATAATATTACGAAAAATACAAATATTTTTAGAAAAATAAATTTTATGGTTTAAAATAATTTTTGGGTACACTACACCAAAATAGGCTTTTAGCGGCGTTTTTAGCGACGGTTGGATAACAAACGCCGCTAAAGATCGATTATTAGCGGCACAACATGGAAAACGCCGCTAAAAATAAGTATTAGCGATGTTTCCATAAAGCACCGCAAAATACCTAAACACAACGACGTCGTTTTTTGAGCTTTTCGGGGATTTAGCGGCGTTTTTAGGAAAGCGCCGCTAATGCTCTGGGCTTTTGCGGCGTTTTCGAGAAAGCTCCACAAAAAAACTAAAGCCCAACGATGCTGTTTTCTGAGCTTTCGGGGATTTAGTGGCATTTTTTCGTAAACGCCGCTAATGCTCAGGGCTTTAGCGGCGTTTTTGGGAAAGTGCCGAAAAAATACCTAAGCCTAACGACGCCGTTTTCTGAGCATTCGGGGATTTAGTGGCGTTTTTAGGTAAGCGCCGCTAATGCTCAGGCTTTAGCAGCACTATTGAGAAAGCGCCACAAAAAACCAAAGCCCAACGACGCTGTTTTTTGAGCTTTCAGGGATTTAGTGGTGTTTTTAAGTAAGCGCCGCTAATGTTCTGGCCTTTAGCGGCATTTTTGAGAAAGCGCCGCAACAAAAACTAAGCCAAACTACACCATTTTCTGACAATTCGTGGACTTTAGCGGCGTTTTAAGAATGCACCGCTAATGCTTAGGGCTTTAGCGGTGTTTTTGTTGAAGCGTCGCAAAAAACCTAAGCCCAACGACGTCGTTTTCTAAACTTTTAGGGCTTTAGCGGCGTTTTTAAAAAGTGCCACAAAACCTTTTATCTGTTATTTACTATTTAATTTGTTTATTTATATTAATTAAAATTCAATTTATTTTTAATTGAATATTTGTTAAAAATGAAATTTTAAAATAGTATTATTTAAAATAATTTTAAAAATTTTTAGGTACATGACTGATTAATTTTTAATTTATATATTAAATAATTTCATATATAATTGTAAAAGATATGATAGTATTAAACATAAAATATTTAATTAATTATCATTATAGTTTAGGGTTTAATATATATGGTTTAGGGTATATGGTTACTTTAGGATTTAAGGCCGGTTTAAGAGTTGCAATTTTAATGTATAGATTATGGAATTAGGGATTATGGATTATGAATTTTGGTTTAAGGGTTGTAATTTAAGGGTTAGAGATTAAGAGTTAGGGATTTAAGGTTTATGGATTCGGTGTCAGGTTAGGATTTAGGGTTTAGATTAATTAGTGTGTTTTAATTTTTATGAAATAAGGTTTAAGGGTTAGGGGTTAGGGATTTGGGTTAGGATTTAGGGTTTAGGGTTTTGATTAATTAATATTTTTAATTTGTATATTAAATAAGGTTTAGGGTTAGTAGTTAGGGGTTAGTGGTTTAGGGTTAAGGGTTAGAAATTAAGAGTTAGTGATTTAGGGTTTAGAGATTCGAAATCATGTTAGGCATGTTGGGAACTTTAGTGGCACTGTAAAATTTTTATTTATTTTAGGGTTTACGTTATAGAATATATGATTTAATGTCTATGGTTTAGAGTTTTAGGGATTACAGTTTAATGTTTATTATTTTTGGGTTAATAGTTTATGTGTTAGAGTTTGGGTTTAAGGATACTGTTTAAAAATTGAAGAACATTTAGATTTTACTAAAGATTCATGCAATTTAATATATGAACATAAAAAATATGTTTTGTATACTGTAACATTGGCCACACAGTTTCCCAAAAATATGGTTTAGGAATATTACGGTTTGGGATTTGGGGTTTAGGGTTTGGAGTTTGGGGTTTGGTTTTGGGGTTTAAGGTTTAGAATTTATGATTTAAGCAGGTTTTATGGTATAGTACGTAGTGGAGGTTGGATTTTGGGGTTTGGTTGTTGTTGTTTGTAGTTTCTGGGTTAACTACACCAAAACATGTTTAGGGTTACGGGTCACATGTTTAGGGTTTAATTTTGGATTTTTTAGAATATAAATCTAAATAAGATAAATATAAGTTATCATTTTAATATATATATATATGAAAATGGGTTAAATCCCAAAAGGGTACATTAAGAATGATTTAATGTTAAATTGTATATGTACATGAACTTATTGATATAATTTGATCGAAATCTTGTAAAATAATAAGACAATTATTGCTATAATTAACATCATTTTTTATTTATATATTGCATACATAAATATTTATATTTATTCAACATAAAAATATATTGATGGATTTATATTTTAAAACGCGAATTTATTTATTTTTAAATGTATTATTCTCTCATTTTCTTTATTATTAATTTTTCCATTTTATAACTTTGGTTTTAATTTTGGATCAATTTAACTTCAATCTTGGATTACACTAATTTGACAACTCACGTGGTAGTATATTTGTATTCTATTATTAGCGTAGATATAATTTAAAATAAATTATAAATATTTTTAAATTTTCTTGAAATTTAACTTCAATCTTGGATTACATTAATTTGACAACTCACGTGGCGTCGTTTTCTATGCGACTTGCAGCAGCATTAGCGGCGTTTATCCATAAACGCCACAAAATCTTGTAACTGGAAGTGGAACGGAGCCATTTTGTTCTTCTCTAGTAGTGGCGCTTTAAAAAAACGCCGCAAGGTTGTATTAGGAGTTAACAAAACTGCGTCGTTTTACATTGCTATTAGTGGTGTTTTTATGAAAATGCCACAAGCTTGAGTTAACTGTTGGGGAAACGACTTTGTTTGAGCTTATAGTTAGTGGCGCTTTACTCAAAACGCCACAAAATTGTTCTAACATTTATAGAAACGCTGCCATTTTGTAAATGTTATTAGTGGCGTTTTTGCGAAAAAGCCACGGGTTTGAGGTAACTGTTGATGAAGCGACTGCGTTTTGATTTATAGTTTGTGCCACTTCGGTTAAAACGCCGCAAAAATGTTTTAACATTTATTGATACGAGGCCATTTTGCTGTATTATTAGTGGCGCTTATTCAAAAATGCCGCAGGTGTGAGCTATTTGTTGATGAAACGGCTTCGTTTTGACTTTTAGTTAGTGGCGCTTATTTATAAACACCGCAAATGGATAATTCTTTATACCCGATTTTCCATTACTTATCCCCCAACTCATTCTCCCCCAAATCCCTAAAATTTCCCCTAATCCCTAACAGCTCCCCAAACCCGACCACCTGCTACTCTGCCTTCTCCTCTGCTGCATCACATTCTCCGTCCGTCTCCGGTTTCGCAACCATCGGTAAGTTCGAGTACTTCGTTCTTTTTCTTCAAGGATGTATCTCTGTTGCTTCTCCATTACTGTTGTTTTGACTCCTTTCTTTCAGGTACCCACGCTTTCAAGCTTCCAACTTTCCCTGAAGCTCCAAGGCTGAAACCAAGGAGAAGACGCTACGGTTACTAATTTGGGATTCCATCTTCAGTTTTGGCCAATACCCTTTCCAAGGTACAAAGCTCTCGGTATTAATTTCATCATTTTATTTCAAGCTTTGTGAGGTTAGTTCTGATATGGGTTTAGGGTTATTCGACTCGTTCATGCTCAAAATTTGGTCCTTTTTGAGTAAATTAATTGATGCTTTTGATTAGTTTGATAGTGGGTACCATACCATGTGTTTCTTTTATATGAAACACTGCTTTGCTCCTTTGGATTTGGAACTGGTAGACTGTTGTTTGCCTTGTTGAGTAAATTTATTTGTTTTAAAAACTTTTCATTGGGAAAAATCTGTTGAAGTAATAGAAAAAATCAGGTTGGAGAAAAAATGCAATAATTTTTATTTTGTTTTTTTTTTCATATGTTCATGAGAAATCAACTGTCAATGGAGTCATAGCCTTACTGTTTATTTGGTATTTGGTATTTGGTAATAAAAAATGCAATAATGGACATATTATTATCACAAGTGTTGAAGTATTTGGTACTAATTTATTTAGTACTAATTTACTGTTATCACAAGGAGTAATGGAGTCATAGCCTTACTGTTATTTTTTTCCTATTTATTTGGTACTAATTTACTTATGTTTTCCTTTTTATTTTTTATTTTACAGTAGTTTGCTTCGAAGTCGAGGAAATTGAGGTATTTATTCCTATGTTTCCCACCTTTGTTTTCTTAAAAAAAACACCTCCAAATGTTTCAATTTTGGATTCTGTTATATTTTAGCTTTATACTTTAATTATTATTTTTGAGTTTTAAAAGGGAATTTTAATTAAGATTTTTTTAAGCTGTGGGTATCGGTTTTAATTATCATTTTTGATTTATATGTTGCTAGCTCAATTTGCATGTTACTTTGCAAAATTTTTCCATAACTGCAAATGATTACTTTGCAAAATTATGATTGTAATTCTTGTACGTATTTTTTACCCAAGCAAAAACAATTACGCAAATGATTAAAATTCTTAAATCACTTTATATATTTGAGTAATTGAATAAATTATGGGCGAATAGTGGATTTGGTTTAAAGTGAACAAATTATCGATTTTCAATTTTATGTCAATTAATAAATTATCGACGTTAGTTCTCATTCATGCGATTGAATGTTAATGTTTAATAATCTATGATTATTCAATAAATTGATCGATTAATTAATTGAATGTCAATGAATTATCAATTTTGTAAGTTAATTGATTGAATGCTGCTTAAATTGATTATATAATGACTTGTCAATGAATTATTACTTCATTACATGTTTAATATAAATAACTTATTAATATATATTTTAAAGTTAAAATATATTTTCAATATTTGTTATATTTTTAATATATTTTTACAATTTAATTTAACTTCTTACTAATATATATTGATAATATATAATTTTTTAAAATTTATATCTTACATTACTTAAATATATATTTTTTTAAGTATATTTTACATGACTTACATTACATACTAAAACATATTTTTTACTAAAATTTACTTTAATATATTACTTGAATATATTACTTAAATAAATTACTTAAACACATTACTTACTAAAATTTGGTTAAATTTCTTACTTAAATATGTTACTTAAATACATTACTTACTAAAATTTGTTTAAATTTATTACTTAAATATGTTACTTAAATACATTACTTACTAAAATTTGGTTAAATTTATTACTTAAATATGTTACTTAAATACATTACTTACTAAAATTTAAGTATATATTAAATTACTTACATAACTTGTTAAAATATATTATAATTTTAAAAATAATTATAAATAAGATACATAAAAGTGATATGCTTACATCATACATATCTTACATAACCAAAATTTGTATGTACAAGAACTTACATAACTTATTAATATTTATATAAACTTACATAACTATCACATAAACTTATATGTAAACTTACATAATACATAACTTATATGTAAACTTACATATAATACATAACTTATAATTTTTTTTATATAAACTTACATAATACATTACTTACATATTAACTTACATAACTTATTAATATTTATATAAACTTACATAACTATCACATAAACTTATATGTAAACTTACACAATACATAACTTTCATGTTAACTTACATAATACATAACTTATAAAAAAATTTTATATAAACTTACATAATACATTACTTACATATTAACTTACATAACTTATTAATATTTATATAAACTTACATAACTATCACATAAACTTATATGTAAACTTACATAATACATAACTTATAAAATTTTTTTACATAAACTTACATAACACATTACTTACATATTAACTTACATAAGTTATCTACAAGCTTATATATAAACTTCCATAACTTACGTAATAACATAACAACTTACATAATACATAGCAAACATAACTTGCATAATACAAAACTTACATAACTTACATAATACAAAACTTACATAACTTACATAACCTACATAATACATTTAACTTACATAACTTACATAATACATAATAACTTACAACTTAAATAACATACATTACTTTGATAACTTACATAACTTACATAATACACAACTTACATAGCTTACTTAATACATAACTTACATAACTTATACACATACATAACTTACATAATTTACTTAATAAATAAATATATATCATGTGATATACTTACATAACTCATTTATACTTACCACTGAACAACTTACCCTTGTAATTTCTGGTGAAAATCAGACTTCAAGAAATAAGAAATGGATCGGTCTTGGATGAATTTGTCAAGGGTAAGCGATGGTTATCGAAATGGAGTACAGACTTTTCTAAATTTTGCATTTCAATATGCAAGCCAAGAGAAAATGATTCTTTGCCCATGTAAGAAGTGTGTCAACATAAATTGGCATTATCGTGAAGTTGTATACGAGCATCTAATTGTTGATGGGTTTGTTCGGGGTTATAAACAATGGTTTTTTCATGGAGAATGCCCGCCTAGTACTTCCTCTTCAAGGATGGATGTATCTTATGATAGTACTGCTTACCATCAGACTGTTAGAGGGGATGACATGGAAGCGATGTTGCGGGAAGCATTTAATATTTACAATCATGGTTTACAGTCGTTCCTAGCCGACTTTGTGGATCTGATGATGTAATCTCGGTGGAAATGTTTTTACTGAACCCGGAACAAGTGTACATCATGAAGAGCCGAATGGAGAAGCGGCAAATTTCTACGCGCTACTTAATGACATGAACGAAGAACTGTATGAGGGATCAAAATTCTCAAAATTGTCTTTCTGTATTCATCTTTTTCAGTTAAAATGTTTGGGAGGGTAGACCGGGAACTCTTTGACAATGCTGTTAGAGTTTTTGAGAGAGATGTTTTTGTTTGCAAAAATCCCTCAATCATGCAAGGATATGAAGAAAATGATAAAATATTTAGGTCTTGGGTACACCAAAATCCATAGTTGCCCGAATGACTGCATGTTGTATTGGGGCGATCGGAGAAACCAACAGTGCTATCATATGTGCGGCCAATCACGTTGGATAAATAGAAACACAGAAGATGGGAACGACGATGAAAATGATGCACAACCAAGAAAAAAGCCGGTCAAGATTTTGCGGTGTTTTTCGCTGATACCAAGGCTTCAAAGGCTTTTCATGTCGTCGAAGACAACGGAGTCTATGACGTGACACCATGATGGATGAACCGATGATGGACTATTAAGGCATCCGGTAGATTCTTTACCTTGGAAATCATTTGACAATAAATTTTCAAGCTTTACAAGCGATCCTAGATGTGTAAGGCTTGGCTTAGCATCTGATGGATTTAATCCTTACAAGATCATGAGTACTGCATACAGTACTTGGCCAGTAGTGCTTGTTCCTTACAATCTGCCTCCGTGGATTTGCATGAAGCAATCTTCCCTTATCTTATCTATGATTATCCCTGGAGAGAAAGGGCCCGGGAATGATATCGACATTTATTTACAGCCACTTATTGAAGAGTTAAAACAATTATGGGCTGGTGTCGAGACATACGATGTGCTGAGAAATGAGAACTTTAATTTACGTGCAGCTTTGATGTGGACCATTAATGACTTCCCCGCTTATGCCAATTTATCCGGTTGGAGTACCAAGGGTCGTTATGCATGTCCTTGTTGTGCTGCACAAACATGTTCGCAATGGTTATACAACGGGAAGAAGTTCTCTTACATGGGGCACCGTCGGTGGTTACCGAAAAATCATAGATTTAGATTTCAGAGTTCAGCATTTGACGGTACTGAAGAGTTCAGAGAAGCTCCTTCGCAGACAACTGGATCTGAAATCTTGTTAATGTTGGAAGATATGAATTTCAGTTATGGGAAGATAAACCAACCGGCAAACACACAAAGAAATAAAAGATCAAATGATGAAGCTGATGATGACTCCGATGAAGAGGATGATCCTAATGAGGCGGACTTGTGGAAAAAAAGAAGTATTTTTTTTGAGTTGCCTTATTGGGAGCACCACCTATTACAACACAATCTTGATATTATGCATATTGAGAAAAATGTCTGCGAGAATGTTGTCGGTACAATTTTGAATGTAGACGGAAAATCAAAAGACAATCTTCAGAGTCGACTTGATTTAGTTCAGATGGGAATTCGACCTGATCTTCATCCGAATCCACTTTCGAATGGGAAATATCGATTGCCACCTTCAGTTTTCTCAATGTCCAAGACGGAGAAAGAACTGTTTTGCATGGTGTTGAAGGATATAAAAGTTCCAGATGCGTATGCATCAAATATATCTCGATGTGTTAGTGTTAAAGGTCGAAGATTATATTCGCTAAAATCACATGACTATCACATCTTGATGCAATATTTACTGCCAGTTGCTCTACGATGTTGTATGTCCAAGAAGGTGACGTCCTATATAATTGAACTATCCAATATAATGAAAGCCATTTGTGGCAAAGTTTTGGATGTTCAAGAACTTCAGAAGGTACAGGATCGAGCCACTTTGACTTTATGCAACATGGAGAAAATCTTCCCACCTTCCTTCTTCACCATTATGGTTCACTTGATAATCCATCTCCCGCACGAAGCAATTCTTGGCGGACCCATTTTCTATCGATGGATGTATCCCATAGAAAGGTGTTAATTAAAATTTTTAAAATTTTCCTTCATTCACCTCTATGCCTTTAGTTACAACTTTTGATAATGTTTAATATTGTGTTTAGGTTCCTATCCAAAATAAAGTCTTACTGCCGCAACAAGCAATATCTAGAAGGATCGATTGCTGAAGGCTACTTGGTAGAGGAATGTATGACCTTCTGCTCAAGATATTTGGAAGATGTTGAAACAAGGTTGAACAAACCAAATAGGAATGCTGGACTCACGGACCATAGCTTCGCCGATACTTATTTGTTCCAAAGTTTTGGAGAAACCAATCGGCAAAGTTGAAATTGCAGAATTAGATCATTTATCGTGGGTACAAGCACATCGATATGTTCTGTTTCACCACGAATCAATGGAACCTTTACGGAAGTAAGTTCTACAAATTTGATAAATATTTATCAAACTAAAAATTGTTTATCTTCTAACAAAGTGAACATTTTTTTAACATAGTGAGTACAAACAAATATTGAGATCTCATTCGTACTCCCGAAGAACACAACATCGAGATATCAATAAGTTGTTTACAGAATCTTTTTATGAATGGTTAAGCCAAACGGTATGCAGTTGGAGCTTCCGCTTACAAATAATAATGTTTTCTCATAACATTTTTAATTACTCAGTTTACTTTCCATTCAATAGGTTTGGAGTGGGAAGAACGTAAACGACGAAGTTAAATGGCTCTCCCAAGGTCCAAATCGAGTGGTTAAAAGATATAGTGCATTTCTCATCAACGGATTCAGATTTCATACAAAATATTGCGAGAGGTTGAGGAGAACGTAAAATTGTGGAATAGTTGTTAATTCCTCAATTACAAGTTATGCTAGTGCTAGGGACAATAATCCTGTCGAGGGAAATGTGGAATATTTCAGACTTCTTACTGACATAATTGAGTTGGATTACTACGGAAAATGGAAAGTTGTCTTATTTCGAGGTGATTAGGCCGATGTTAATACTGCTCATGGAATTAAGCAAGATCAATTTGGTTTGACAATGGTGAACTTCGCCCGATTGATTCACACAGGACAACAACTAATAGATGAGCCGTATGTATTCTCATCTCAAGTCAAACAAGTTTTTTACTCAAAAGATCCAACTGATGAGGGTTGGTACGTTGTACTCCGTAACATCCCTAGAGACTTGTTTGACATGGGCAGTGGAAGTAGAGATAACATCGACGACAGATCAGAAACTTTGCCCTTTCCAGAACAAAACTTAAATGATAATATCCCTAGTACTAGTGCACAATTTCAATGGGTTCGTCAGGATACGGATGAAGATATTTACGAATAATGATGTAGTAAGATTTTACGATTGTTTAATTATATGTAATATCATAATTTAAATCTTAGTCTTATTATATATTTCAACTATTTTATATGTGCTCTTATTGTTGTAATTAGTTATTAAGTTTTCAACTATTTTATATTTATTGCAGATAAAATGCGTAGAAGAAAAATTCCAAGGGGAAGCATTATTCAAAATGATCCAAACTCAACAGAAACAAATAGTACTGAACAACAGACAGCAATTGGATCTTCAAATGTTCCGATTACACCTGAGGATCCTACAGAAGTTCAAAGTAATTTTACATTTAATTTACATGCGTGTTGACTTATAATTGATTTATTTTTCAAATTCTTATATTATAATATACCATTTGCAGCTGAAAATGGTGGTGTGCGCAGAGGTCGAGGACGTACGCTACTTACAGATTTATACGAGTTAGATCCAGTCGAGCGTGTCAAGGTATGCAGAAACAGTTTTGGTCAGCCTGTTGAATCAAAAGCTCGACTTTTAGCAGGATACATGGGCATTTTAGCACGAAATGCGAATATGTTGCCTATCAACTACAAGTCATGGCATCAAATGATCGATAGCAACAAAAATCAAGCCCTCGATAATATTAAGGTAACAAAATGTTAATGTCATCTGTAATGCTTGGGAAATAGTTTCATTTATATTTACTTTATTAACTTGTGTTTTTTGTAGGGGAAGTTTGCTTTAGAGGTCTCCGATACTTATGTAAAGAAGGCATTGGGAAAAAGATGGAGAGACCACAAAAAGTACTTTGAAGAAATGTTATTACAAGACAAAAACAACCCTCGATGAGAAATTACAAAATGTCCCGCCGGGTATGCTGAGGTACCAATGGGAAGATGGGTTAGATTTTGACATTCGAAGAAAGGCGAGGTATGACGTACTTCTAAACTATTGTAATTATTTTGGTTTATAATATTTACTATTTACATACTAAAAATTTCATAACGTAGGATCGTGAACGAGTTGGAAAAAGTAGCAGGCAGAAACAAAAATTCACTCACACAGCCGGGTCGAGAAGTTTTGCATGTGTAGCTGAGGTGGAGGTATTTTTTATTTTTTAATATTGACAAATATGTATAACTTTCCATTAAATAATATTTTACTACTATATTTTAGGAACGGTCTTCCGGTCAAAAAGTTGGACGCCTTCAACTTTTTGAAATTACACATAGGAAGAAAGATGGATCTGCT
Source organism: Gossypium hirsutum (assembly GCF_007990345.1). Lineage (NCBI taxonomy): Eukaryota > Viridiplantae > Streptophyta > Magnoliopsida > Malvales > Malvaceae > Gossypium > Gossypium hirsutum. The sequence goes on along the minus strand of NC_053441.1, from coordinate 50,722,498 downwards.
ATGACTCCTGAAGCTGGTGAAATTATGGTACGTTTACTTAATACGATTTGACTTGTTTTAGTTATTTATAGTGTTTATTTTCTAATGGTTTAATTCATTGCTTGTAATGTGACTATTGTTATGTTGCATTTCTTTTTTTAATAAATATTGCGTTCCTAACTATGTGATTTATTTATTTGGAAAAACTAAAGGATAAAAAGGCAGAGTACGAAGCGATTGCTTCTAGTGATAGTTCTGTTCATCTAGAAGACATTGATAACCGGATTATTGTTGAAGTTTTAGGTCCTGAAAGGTATGGTCGGGTACGATTTCAAGGATCTTTTGTTAGTCCAACCCAATATTTTGGATCCAGCTCGCAGCAATACATGGCTTCGAGGAGTCAGGCTCAAGCTGAAGTTCAGAGGTTAAAAGACCAGATGACTTAGATGCAAGCAACCACATCTGAGGTTCAAAGGAAATATGAAGAACTTCAGGTACAACTTAAAGCAGAGGCGGCAATGAGGGAAGCAGAGACTGCAGCGAGTAAAGTAGAGGCTGCAGTGCAAGAAGCAGCGAGAGAAGCAGAGGTTCAAAAGAAATATGAAGAACTCCAGCTACAACTTAAAGCAAATGCGGCATCGAGAGAAGCAGAGCAGAGTAAAAAGTACGACGAATTTCAAAAGTAGCTTTAGATTATGATGAAGATGTTTCAGCAGTCGCAACTTCCGCCGTCATAGTGTATTGCATAAATATTTTTATCATTTTAACTTTTAACATTTTTGTAAGGAAAAGTATGAATTCACTTTTATTTATTGATAATAATATTATTTTATTCGTTTAATTTGAAATATTATATAATTTTATTGTTTTTTGCTGGTTTAGATCTGGTTGTTTTTGATTTTTTTGTTATAGGAGGGCTGACAAAATGGAAAATTTTATTCTAAAAAAAATCCCAAAATTAGTGGCGTTTTTTATAAAAGCGCCACTAAAGAACATTACTTTCCGCGACGTTCGCGATGAAAGCGCCGCTAAAGAACATGATCTATAGCGGCGTTTTTTTACCAAGCGCCGCTAAAGAACATTATCTTTAGCGGCGTTTTTCTTTAAGCGCAGCTAAAGAACATTATCTTTAGCGGCTATTTTTTGTAACCGCCGCTAAAGAACATGATCTTTAGCGGTGTCTTTTTTTTAAGTGTCGCTAAAGAACATGTTCTTTAGCAGCGTTTTTTGTTAAGCGCCGCTAAAGAACATGATCTTTAGCGGCGTCTTTTTATAAACGCCGCTAAAGAACATGATCTTTAGCGGCATTTTTTTCTGTAAACGCTGCAAAAGTTAGTGACGTTGTCGTTAGTGGCATTTTTTGAGGCGCTTTCAAAAGCACCGCAAACATCTTTAGTGGCGCTAAAAAGCGCCGCTAAAGGCCTAAAAAAACGCCGCTAAAAACCTGTTCTGGTGTAGTGGTAAAATAGATATTTTGGGTCTAATTAGAATTAAAAAATAAATTAAAAAGGGGGTTTAATTGATAGAATTTAAAATATTAACTAAATCAGACCATTTTGTGAAATAAAGGAAATCTAAGAGTGGTTTTATAGAAAATTATCCTTATTTTCTAAATTTTAGAGGGAAAGGAGTATTTTGTAAAATAAGGGAAATGTGGGAGTGGCCTGACGGTAATTTCCTCAATTTTTTAAAATTAGTTGGGGGTTTTTAGTTTTAAAAACACTACAACTATCTCACTTTGCACACCATTTTCACCCATATTAAGAGCTTTTTCTCTCATTTTTTTTGTTCATTTTCATAGTCCACATATCAAAGAATAGATCTAAATTTTTACTCTCTCAAAATTCTCTCCTAAATCTCCATAACAGTTGAGAAAAAGTCATCCAAAATTTCTTCAATGATCTTGATTCAATCTTTTAAATTGATGATTTGAGATCAATTGAAGGTAATTCTCAACTCTAAATTCATTTTTAATTTGTTTTTAATCATTAGTTGCTACTTAAATTGATTAAAATGGATTTTCAAGTTTTGGTTTCTTTTTTCTTGAACATGGAACTCAGCAATGGTGAATCCATGATTTTGAGTTGGAATCCAAGTTTTAATGGATATATAAGGTCAAAATATGTTTATTAAAAGGTTCTTAATAATAAAACAAGAGATCAAACTCATTTTGTAACGCCTCAGAATTTGGGCCTAGAAGTATTGGGCCTTGAGCAAGGGAACGGTTTGGAAACTGTGTACAAAAGTATGTCTGCTTTAGTGGTTAAGGGTCCTGAGAGGAGTTGGAAAAGTCTTGGGTTCAAACCTGAGCTTTAGTAAAAATTTTAGTTTTAAGTGGATAAAACTCTGGATGCTTGGATGTAGGCCTTTTAAATTATTGTGTTAAAAAAATTTCATAAGGAAGCATATGGTCTAATGGTTGTGGCGCCATTAAGGTTGCAAGGGAGCTTGGGTTCAAGTCTTAGCTCTTGTAATTTATTTTGGTTTCTCTTTTAAAGGAACCTAGACTTTGGCCTTTAGACCTTTTAGTTAATTGAAGACAAAATGTGACACAAAAGAGCTTGTGGTCTAGTGGCAAATTGGCGTGTTGTGTAACTATAAGGTCTAAGGTTTAAGTCTTGGATTGCGCAATGGGGTATTTATTTTGCTGCTTGAGCCGTGTAAGTGGCAGAGTTGGAGTGAAATTCTGTCGAAGGAAGTTTGAACTGGTCATAGAGGGAGTTGAGGAGAAATCGGTGGAGTGATAAGGGGAGAGATTTGAAGAGAGAATATTGGGATTTAGGGAGGTTGTTGTTGTGGAGAGTTATATATATCATCCATCTCATTTGTTAATCGTTCTGAATGGGGGGAGATCGGCGAGGCTTTCAAGGTATTCGTCGCTTTCTCCAACCTGTATTACTTCCATTCCTTACTGGTGGTGGTTGAGGTTGATTGGCACATTGCCTGGGAACCAAGGATGATCATTTATTTGCGGAATAAGAGTGTGTTCGGATCGAAGGGAATCTGCAAATCACATCAAGTGTGTAAACTGCCCACTATAACTATAGAACGGCAAAAGTCGAAATACGGCGTTTCGGACCACATGAGCGTGCGATCGCTCGTGTGGAAAGCCGAACCTGCGAATTATGGGCGATAGACTGTAGAAGGTCTCCATGAGCATTTCCATGGGCTTTGGCCGTAATGGGCCACGTGGTCCGGAATGGGCTGTGTGGCTCAATGGGCTTGTGGGCCCTATACGGATAAAATCCATGATTGGTAGCAAATACTGGACCGGGCTATGTAGTTTGCATAGTCGTGACAGACTTTAGGCTAATTGGGCCACACGAGCGTTTGGGCCCACTTGGTCTGGATATGGGTCTTGGGCCCATTAGCACCGTTATGACCATTTAGGTTATCTGTGTCGCTTGAGGCGACTGTAGGCCTTCGAAAAGGTTGTAAAATTATTAAAATACCCTCGAAGGGTAAAATCCTTTAACTAAATACTAAACATACCAATTCCACCATTCAATATTAAGCTAAACATACTATTTCATAACCTAATACAAACATCAACATGTCACTTATAACTATATATATAACCAACGAAACATAACTATATATATAACCAACGAAACATACCTAAAACATAGTCATTAGTCACCATTTAGAATCGTACCTAAATAACCAATACTCAATCAATATATATATTCATCATATGACCTATAGGAACATAAACCATAAGTCAAAAAAAAATACATCCATCATTTACCTTATTACTCAAACCAAATTATATGACCATCCACCACACAAGATATAGCATATAACATACTTCCAAAATGAGCTAATTACATGGCCTAATATACATGAACATTAGCATCATTATCAATTTATTTTCTCATGGCTATATATAAACAGATCAAAATGAACCATATCGAAATTAGCCTATACATGCCATACGTCAAAGGTGTAAACTCTTAAAGTACCGAAATAGTGATCGATAGTGTGACGATGTTCCTTGACGACCCTGAACTCAAGCTAGCTTTATATATTTATAAAACAGAAAAAATGTACAATTAAGCTTTGAAAGCTTAGTAAGTCATAAGCAAATAATTCATCATAAGAACATATATAATTCAATTTGAAATAGGCCAAATTTAACTAATCTCATACACATATATAGTCATTTTTCTCATATAATCAAAATTACCACATTAAGTAACTTCACTTACCTTATTTTTTTTAACGAACATATAAACCTAATACATACCTGAATCATATAGCTTAATTTCACATTCAGAATCATTTTAACATTGCTTGTTGAACCATTCGAATTTGTTAAGGACACTCGGAAACACATATATCACATACAATGCCATATCCCAGATATGGTCTTACATGTTATCACATATCGATGCCTCTGTCCCAAACAGGGTCTTAGACGAATTATATACGGTGCCATTGTCCTAGACATGGTCTTACACATAATCTCATATCGATGCCAATGTCCCATACATGGTCTTACACGAAATCGCACCTCGAAAGTCCTATACTATTCCTATTGTTCATATGGGGCTTTCGGACGTCGTAATTCAATCAATTCAAGCTCGAAATAGGTCATCCCATGCTCAGTTCAATTCGGTAACATATATATTTGTATATACAATTAAATTTAAGAACGTTTATTTACTTATGAACTTACCTCGTTCAGAAACGAACGGATCGGAACGACTATTCAACAACTTTTGACTTTCCCCGATCTAACTCTGATTTCTTTTTTTTCTTAATCTAAATCAATTCAAATTTAACTTATTTAATCACAGATCCATTTAATTTCATCCAAAAACACATAAATGGGCATTTTGCACTTTATCCCCTAAAATTTCACATTTTCTCAATTTAGTGCCTATTTCAAAACAACACAAAATACACATAATTTCATTAAACCCATGCTTGGCTGAATCTTCCCTAGGTCCCTAGCAGCCCATTAATTCCATTTATTTTACATTTTAACCCCTCAATTTGCAAATTTCACAAATAAATCCCTAATTTGGATTTTCATCAAAAATTACTTTATAAAATATGAAATCTATCATCAAATATTCATATTTCATCATTAAACATCAAGGACCACATAAAATCCTCAATGGAAACTATCAAAATCTTTAATAGTTTTGAAATCGAAGACACAGGCTAACTAGTTCTAGCTGTAATGATCACAAAAACGTAGAAATAATTAAAAACGGAGTTAAAACTGTACCAATTTGAGCAAAAACACCATGGCCGAATGTCAATCTCTTCAATGGCTATTTTAAAACCTATTTTTGGTTCTAAATGGATGGAAGATGATGATATTTGGCTTTGTTTTATTTATTATTAACTTAATTACCTATTTACCCTTAAAAATATTAATAATAACACCAATTGCCACTCCACTATTATCCACTATCTCAGAAATGGGATATTTACTACGTAAGGACCTTCACTTTTAAGTTCTATAGGTATTTGATACCTTTAGCTTATAGAACACAACTTTTATGCTTTACGCGATTTAGTCCTTTTTACCGAATTAAACACTTAAACGATAAAATTTCTTTACGAAAATTTCACACAACTCTAATATCATGCTGTAAATATTGAAATAATAATAAAATAAATTTTACAACATTATATTTGTGGTTCTGAAACCACTATTCCAATTTAGCTAAAACCGATCTGTTACAACTCTCCCTCCCTTATGGATTTTCGTCCCCGAAAATCTTACCAGTGAATAGGTTTCAATATTTCTCTCTCATAGCATCCTCAGGCTACTATCACGGGCCAAAGTGCAAAGCTCATGACCATGGCACAAGATGCACCCTATGGAGGTCTATCAATTAGATGGGGAACATTTAGCCCACGAGAACTGGCCCGATTCAAAAAATTGTTGGAGAATCGTATCAAATTGAAGCCTAGTTGGCCCAATAGACATGGAAACTTAGGCTAATTTTGGTAACTAATCTTAGAATATAGAGGGAATCATATCTTGTAATCCCTAAAATCAAGGGATATGGTTAATCTCGTCCATCGATGTAAATGTATCTTGACCGTCGATTTTGGGGGAGCTCAACTATAAATAGAGAGCTGCCCCTCATTTGTACTCATGCATTGTAAGTTGAATTCTTAAGAGTAATAGAATTCTTTGAGCATTTACTCAAACACTTTGCGTGCACTCTTTCTATTGTTCTTTGTTGTTCTTCTTTTGGTATAAATCGCTCTCTCTCTTTAATTTGGTGTCTTAGAGGAGTTCTTAAGGAATCCTTACTTGATTAAGGGCTGACTTAGGTGAGTTTGGACGAACGGATTGCCTAAGACTGCATGGATTGCGAGACGAAAAGTCTAGCCCCGTGCCAAAGGCATCATGGGTGATGCAGTTAAGGTAAACACTGCTTCAATGTTTCTTACTGATATTGCGCTTTTATGGTGGCCAGGTAGGACCACAAATAAAAGGCAATGTGTGATTGAGATTGGGATGTGGCAAGAGATTTTGTGTTGGATTCTCTCGATGCCAATACGGAAAAGATGAATGAATTAGTTGAGTCCACTACAAAAAAGCTGGCAGAGAGGGATGAGAATCTCGAGGATATGGTGTTAGCCATGAACAAAGTAATGGTGGAGCTCAAGGTGGAGCTCACGATTTACAAAGTCGCTTTGAAAAATGGGATGTTGTCTTCAAGGCCGAAGCAACAAGCAATGGATGTTCCCAAACCGGAGAAGTTTAAGGGTGCACGATCTGCAATGGATGTGGAAAACTTCTTGTGGGAAATGGAGCAATACTTTTGAGTGATGGGCATCGACGATGATGCCATTAAGGTAAACACTACTTCAATCTATTTTACTGATGTGGCTCTCTTGTGGTGGAGTCGTAGGTCCACGGATGAGAAACATGGTGGGAATGTAATTGGGACTGGGGAGGAGTTCCAAAGAGAGTTGAAGAAGCAGTTTTACCCACAATATGTCGAAAAGAAGGCTCGGGCTAAGTTGCATCGTCTCACACAACAAGGCATTGTTCAAAAGTATGTTCAGACATTTAGTGAGTTGATGCTTCAAATCTCTGACTTGAGAGAGAAAGAAGCATTCTATTGGTTCAAGGATGGGTTAATGTCGTGGGCAAAGCATGAGTTGCATAGGCAAGGAATCACCAAACTTACTATAGCCATGGCCGAAGTAGAGTCCTTTGTTGAGCTTGGTCCAACGAAAGACAAGTTCGAGTCGTCTAAGCCCAATAGAAAGGGCAATAGTGAGAGAAACCATGAAGAAGATGAAGAGGGACATATTAATGATGGCAATAGTATCGATAACACAAGTGACAATGGGAAACCACGAGATGCGAAATGGGGATCCAACAACCCAAGGGACAAGGGAAAGAGAATAAAATGCTTCATTTGTCAAGGACCACACATGGCATGAAAATGTCCAAATAAATTGATGATTTCAGTGATCAAGAAGAAAGATGAGCCGAAGGAAGAGGCGAAGCCTATTGAGGGGAAGACATCGAGGGTCAATTCGATACTGCTCATTCCTAAGAAGAGGAATGGTGAAAAAGGGTTGATGTTTGTGGACATCAACATTGCGGGTCAGAAGCAGAGTGCTCTTATTGATACGGGAGCATCGAATTTATTCATATTAGAAAAGGCTACGAAGAAGCTTGGTCTGTCAATTAGAAAATTGAATAAGAAGATCAAGATAGCAACTTTCGAGAAGGCCTCAACTGTAGGAGTAGTTCGTGATGTGGAACTACAAATTGGTGAATGAAAGAGCAAGGAAGAATTCGAGGTAATCCAATTATATGATTATGATTTTATGCCTGGATTAAACTTCCTTGATAGAATTCAGGCAACTCTGCAATCATGGGCCAATCCAATCCATATTGTCACCGGTCCGTCAACAAAAATTATTGTGCCGGTGCATTGGGATATGAAGGTTGGGACCAAGGTGTTATCGTCAATCCAACTAGTCAAAGATGTTTCGTATGGGAGAAACATTAACTTGTCAAAATGGAATGCTACGAAAGCCCCTTCAGAAGTGTTAGTGGCGCAAGAGATCGATATAAAGCCTGCAGATTTGACTGTGGAGTCGACACCTTTGGGAAAGATGGATTGGGCATTGGACTTCGATGGAAAAGGAACGATGCAAAAATAGTCGGGATGAGTAAATGCTTCTAGTAAGGTACATTGCAAACATTCTGGTAGTATTTTGTATTCTGACTTGTTGGCTTGGCAAGATCGTAGGGGCCCTTTCAAAGTTCATAAGCAAGGAGGCAAAGGGACTATGGGTGGTACGAAGCCAAGATGTGAGTATCCAGGGGAATCCAATGAGAATAAGTCAAAATTGGGGCAAGTTAGAGTGAAGACTTCTTGCTAACGGGATGTACCAACGAGTGCAACGGTTCAAGTTAAGAGGCGACTGAAGTCGAGGTGAAGGTTCCGAAGTAAGGGACAACCCAATCACAAGACAAGTCAGGAAAAATCCAAGGCAACAAGGAAGTTCCAAGGTGAATCAAGTCAGTATCATTCAGAAGTCGCAACGAGGGCGTTCCGAGAATAGGTGGGGGAGAATGTCACAGACACAGTTTAAAGCCCGTGACCATGGCACAAGATGTGCCCCATGGAGGTCTATCGATTAGATATGGAACATTTAGCCCATGAGAACTGGCCCGATTCAAAAAACTATTGGAGAAGCCTATCAGATTGAAGCCTGGTTGGCCCAATAATGAAGACATGGCAACTTAGGCTAATTTTGGTAACTAATCTTAGAAGATAGAGGGAATCATTTCTTGTAAAGATTAGATTAGATTTGATATGGCATATCTTGTAAATCCCTAAAATCAAGGGATATGGTTAATCTCGTCCGTCGATATAAATGTATCTTGACCGTCAGTTTTGGGGGAGCTCAACTATAAATAGAGAGCTGCCCCTCATTTGTACTCATGCATTGTAAGTTGAATTCTTAAGAGTAATAGAATTCTTTGAGCATTTACTCAAACACTTTGCGTGCACTCTTTCTATTATTCTTTGTTGTTCTTCTTTTGGTATAAATTGCTTCCGCTCTTTAATTTGGTGCCTTAGAGGAGTTCTTAAGGAATCCTTACTTGAGTAAAGGCTGACTTAGGTGAGTTTGGACGAACGGATTGCCTAAGACTGCATGGATTGCGAGACGAAAAGTCTAGCCCCGTGCCAAAGGCATTGTGGATGATGCAGTTAAGGTAAACACAGCTTCAATGTTTCTTACTGATATTGCGCTTTTATGGTGGCCAGGTAGGACCACAAATAAAAGGCAATGTGAGATTGGGATGTGGCAAGAGTTTCAATGCGAATTGAAGGGACAGTTTTACCCAAATTTTACTGAGGAAGGAGCTTGAGAAAAGTTGCAAGGGATAACGTAACTAGGCACATTGGGGGAGTATGTTTGATAGTTCAAGGAACCCATGCTCTAAATTTTAAATGTGACTGAGAAAGAAACATTGCTTGCTTTTCAGAAGGGATTGAAGTCGTGGGTCAGACAGGAGGTGGAACAAAGAGGTGTCCAAAAGCTGTCGGAAGCCATGACAGTAGTTGAGTCCGTGGTCAAGCTTGGTCTAGGGAAAGACAAGCTTGGGTCTTCCAAGTCCGAGGAAAGAGGTGTATGTGAAATGGATCACAAAGAAGATATTGTTGATGGCAATGGCAACGGCGATAATGGTGGTAATGGGAAACCACGAGTTGGGAAGAAGAAACCCAAGAGGAAAAGGGACAAGCTGAAATGCTTTCTTTGTGACGGTCCATACATGTTGAAGAAATGTCTGAAGAAATCCGCGCTTAAGGAGAAGCCAGTGGGTAAGGCCTTGGTACTTGGTTCGAGGGCAAGGGGTGTTTAATCCAAGGAGGCCAAAAGAGAGAAGAAGCAAGTAGAGTGCTTCTTGTGTCATGGTTGGCATAGGTTGTAGAAGTGTCTGAGGAAGTCTATCATTGAAGGGAACGATGGAGTAAACAAGGAGCCCAAGAAGCTTGGTTCGAGCAAGGGAAAAGCCGAAGGTAAAAGGGCAAAGAGGAGAAAAAAGAAGGGAGTAAAGTGATTCTTGTGTCGTGGTCCGCATGAGTTACGAAACTATCCAAAACAAGCCGGAGTTAAAAGAAAGGTAACGTCTGAGGTTGGTGAGTCATCGGAGGGGCTTCCACCCAAAGAAGAGGTCAATTTGTCATCGAACTTAGAGAAAAAAGTTTCGATGAAAACAGTGAAGCTGGGACCAATGAGACTCAAATTGAGTGAAGCGTCGGAGTTGGCCGAGTCATCGACAAGGCTTCCACCTATGGGAGAGATAGGTGTTGCATCAGACTTTAAGGAAAAAGAAGTGATGCATGTGGGTCAATTGACCAGAGTAAATGCAAAGGTACATTCTGAACACTTTGATAGTATGTTGCATTCTAACTTGTTGACTTGGCAAGAACATAGGGACCCTTTCGAAGTTCTTAAACAAAGAAACCGAGAGACTGTGGGCAAACCGAAGCCAAGTGTGGTGAATCAAGAGGATTTTTTTCGAGTCAAGTTAGAATGTGGGCAAGAGAGTGACATAACTTCTTTTCATCGAGATGTACAAACTAGTAAGACGGTTCGAGTGAAGAAGCAACATAAGCTGAAGCAAAAGTCCTGAAGGAAGGGAAAAGCTAAGGCGTCGAGATGAAATCGAGGCGAATCAAGCCAGTGCCATTCGGAAGTCACAACAAGGACATTGTAAGAATGGGTGGGGGAGAATGTCACTGGTCCAGTTTAAAGCCTGTGACCATCGCACCAAATGCATCCAATAGAGGTCCATTGCTCAGATGGGGATCATTTAGCCCATGAGAACTGGCCCGATTCAAAGAACTATTCGAGAAGCCTATCAGATTGAAGCCTGGTTGGCTCGATAATGAAGACATGGAAACTTAGGCTAATATGGTAACTAATCTTAGAAGATAGAGGGAATCATATATTTTAAAGATTAGATTAGGTTTGATATGGCATATCTTGTAAATCCCTAAAATCAAGGGATATGGTTAATCTCGTCCGTCGATGTAAATGTGTCTTGACCGTCGGTTTTGGGGGAGCTCAACTATAAATAGAGAACCTCCCCCTCAGTTGTACTCACTCCATTCATTGTTTCATTATTCTTTCTGCATAAGAGAATTGAGAACATTTACTCAAACACTTTGCTAGCGCTCTTTCTGTTGTTCTTTTGTTTAGCTTCTTTTGGCATAAATCGCTTCCGCTCTTAAATTTGGTGCCTTGGAAGAGCTCTTCAGGAATCTTCACTTGAGTTAAGGCTGACTTAGGCGAGTTTGGACAAACGGATCGCCTAAGGCCGCAAGGATCGCGAGACCAAAGGTCTAGCCTCGTGACACTACCATGTAGCTTCTTCAACCCTGTGTCGATGCCATAAGACTTTCACTAATGAAATATTCTTATTTCTCAATTATTTAACCTTACGATCTAAAACTCAGATCGGTTCTTATTCGTATGTTTGTAAACTGAAAAATATATAGGATTTTTCCTATACAATTCATTACCTTTTTACTTAAATTTGTTGTTAAAACCAAGTAATTGTTTAATAAATTAATGAAATATGAAAAAACATGAAATTAGGACATAGAAATTATTAAAATGTGATTTTATACTTTATTACATAGTTTTCATGCATAAAATGGCTTATTTTATATTAATTTGAGCATATTATATTTTTATGTTATAAAGTGGGCCATGCACGGTTAATTTAAATAGTGAAATATACAGTTATATTTAATAATTCATTTTTAATATTTCATTAATAAATTGAGTTTTAATTAATTAAGTAAATTGATTAATTAAAGTGGTTAAATTATATTATTTGGTCCTCTAGACTATCTACTATTTTTAGACAGGTCTAAGAGTTTTCTTCTAATTGCAAAACCATCCAAATTGGAGACCAAGTCAACCCAATTTTTGGTTGCACATGGATGTCATAAACCATTTTTTGGTTTATTTATACAAAGTCCTTGAAGAGTTAAAGAAATCAAAGATTTTCCCGAAGATTTACTGATGACCGAGTCTTAGTCCTGAGTTGTTGTGGCACTCAAATTGACCAAAAATCTCAGAAAAATCGGCCACCTTTCCTCAATTCATGTCCAGCCACTCTTGGAGGAAGTTTCAAAGGATGGACACTCCTATTTTTAGCAAACTAGCTATCTTTCCCCTTCATCATCCCTCATCCCATCATCTCTCACTCATTCATCATTCTCTCAACTCTTTTAGCTATCTTTCCCCTCCATCATCCTTACATAAGGATTTTAGCAATTAAGCCTTTTAAAGAACCCTTGGTTTGCCACCTTAGAGAGCCATCAGCAAAGGAGCAACGCAAAGAAGTGAATGAGCCTCGTCAGTCAGAGTCTTGGGTGACAGCCACTCTGAATTAGGTTTAATCTTTCTTTTCTTTAATTTAATTTAAAGATGTTTGCTATGTGTTCTTTATTCTTGTTTACAACAATGATAGCTTAAATTTATTTAAGCTAGGATGATTATTTTGATTAAATAATATTTATTTGATTCATGCTTATAATGTTTGTGCCTCAATCGATCATGTAACACCCCAAACCCGGCCTAGGTGTCGCAATAAGGTGTTTAGCGAAAATTGAACTCGTTGAATTCTAGGTTTAAAAACCACTTTATTATTATTTAATAAATCATCTAGTCAAAAACATTTACCTTGTTATCTGCTATTGTTATAAAAGGTTGATCTAAAATCGCGGAAGCTTTTGAAAACTCTAATATTTAAATTTTGTGTCTTTGAAAACAATAATTATTTTGAAAATTCGTCTTCTGCTAAACTAGCAGTTTAAAATAAGTAAGCAAAAACCCAATTAAAAATTTAAACAAACATAAATGTCCTTATTACTTAAACAAAACTCAACACAAACTTTAATTTTAAATAAAAGCAAGTGTAGCACAGCTGCTGTTGTGTGGCCACCTCCGAGTCCCTCGCAGCATTGACCCGCCTACAACTGAGGATTACCTGTACAGTTAAACAAAGGGGTGAGTTTACGAAAACTCAATATGTAATCCCATAATAAGAAAATAGTCAATTAAACAGTAGATAAATGCAGTTTGGGTCTGAGCCCATTACAGTAACAGACCAGTTCAGTGTGGGCCTAAGACCTTTCCCGTAACAGTAATCAGTAGGGCCTTTGCCCAATTTTAGTAATAGTATCAATGCGGCCTTGGCCCATAATAGTAACAGATATCAGTCATGCAGTGAACTGTATGTAATATCATTAATCGATGCAGTAACAATACAATATCATTAATCAATGCAGATATGCAGTTAGAAATCCTACCCAATCCAGCCTCTACACACACTCTGTCCCGCCAAACACACCATGTAGGGATAAAATCGACCCACCCAACCAGACACACCAAGATTAGCACAGGTTGCGGCACTAAACAGTATTGCAGCAAAGCTGCCAGTAAAATAAATGGCATATAGCCATCAGTAGGTCCACAGTCATCTTGGGCGACCTGTGCAACCTTATCAGTATGGTACACTTCCTCCAAATATAACAACTCATCCCCATGCAATATATTGTGGCATAATATCATACGTGTATGCAAAATGTCATGCTCAATCATAGTCATACATATCGTAGAGCAAATCAGTCATACATTACATAAAGACATAACAGTCATTTCATCTCCTAGGGGTATAACAGTCATTTTACCCTATAGGGGTATTTCGATCATTCTACCCTGTGGGGGTATTTCAATCATTCTACCCTATGGAGGTATTTCGGTCATTCTACCTTATGGGGGTATTTTGGTCATTTTACCCTATGGGGGTATTTAGGTCATTCTACCCTATAGGGGTATTTCAGTTATTATACTCTATGGGGGTATTTCAGTCATTTTACCTTATGAGGGTATTTCAGTCATTTTACCTTATGGGGGTATTTTGGTCATTTTACCTATGTTAGGGTCTTGGTACAGATATCGACCTCTCGAAAGGTCTGCAGTCGCCTCGAGCGACTCAGGTAACCTAAATGGTCTTAACAGTGTAAATGGCCCAAGGCCCATTACTCGACCTAAATGGGCCCACACGCTCGTGCGGCCCATTAAGTCCTGGATTCGTCACGACTAAGGGATCTATAATGCCCTGTCCAATATTTGCCACAATTCATGGATTTCATCTGTGTGGGTCCTAGAGCCCATTGAGCCCACATGGCCCATTTCAGCCTAATGTGGCCCATTACGGCCTAAGCTCGTGGAAATGCTCATGGAGGCCTCTACAGTTTATCGCCCATGATTCATAGGTTTGGCTTTCCACACGAGCGATCGCACACTCGTGTGGTCTCAACATTGTATTTTGGCTTTTCGGCTTTTGTCGTTCTACAGTTACAGTGGGGTGGTTACACACCTGATGCGATTTGCAGATTCCCTTCATTTCGAACACTCTTATTCTGAAAATCAATGATCACCGCACCCTTGGTTCCCAGGCAATGTGTCAATCAACCTCGACCACCACCAGTCAGGAATGGAAGCAATGTAGGTTGGGGAAAGCGACAAAACCCTTGAAAACCTTACCGATCTCCCATCGAGAACAAGGAACAAATGAGATGATATATAGCTCTCCACAACAACAACCTCCCCAAATCCCAATATTCTCTCATCAATTCTCTCCAAATACCCCTCCTCAATTCTCTCTATGACCAGTTCAAACTCCATTTAGTAGTATTTCAATCCAACTCTACCACCCACACGAATTAGGCAGCAAAATAAATACTCCCTTTTTGATGCACCACCACTCGAACCTTAGACCCCATGTACACTCCACAGGCCCCTTACCACTAGACCAACAACTCCTTTGTATCATATTTTAATCGCAATAATTTAAGAATATACTATCTAGATCCAAGGATTTTATTCACTTAAAATAAAAATTTTGCATAAGCCAAGGCTTGAACCCTAACTTCTCAGACACTTCCAAATCACTTAACCACTAACCACTAAAGTAGACATTCATTTATGTCACTTCCTTGCTCAACTAAATATTTATATGCAGTCTCCTAACTATTCCCTTGTTCAAAACCTATTTCTTCTAGGCCAAAAATTCGGGGTATTAAAGATCATGTTTTCAATTAAAATCAAGTCTGTATTCCGTTTATACGTGATTGAAATGCACCTAAATTAGCTGAGCAATCCTAACCAGGCGACGGCTAATGGACGCATAATTGAAATGTGCATGCTCAATTTAGATCCTAACCCGATTGAATTGTAGGTTGCATAACAACTCTAACCAAGCTCTGTTATCTGCATAGTTTTTAGATTTGTGTGATTAAATTGTTTCAATCCTAACACGTCCCTATTACCTCACACGAATGCTAAGAAACCCTTAGTAAATAAGGATTAGTAAAATGCGTATTTACTAAGTAAAGGATTCCGAAAGGACCTAATGTGGTTTCCAAACTCATGAAAGATCGAGTTGCCATGGAATGTTTTTTCGAATGTTATTAAGCATGTTGATAATAAATTTAGTTTAATTAAAGTAATTATCCTCATTTATTTATGTTATAATTGTTGCAAATTGTGTTTAATTTTACTAAAATCTATTTCATTCATATAATTTGCATACTTAGATAATTTGCATTAGGGATCATTACATTTAGTTTAATATATTTTAATCACCACTTCTCAACTATATTGTGTTTTTTATTTACCAAATTGTTAATATAATTTTACAAATTAAGTTACTTAGCACAAATACAATCCCTGTGGAGACAATAACTCGATACTTATTTATTACTTGATAACGACTGTGTACACTTGCACAAACCCTAGCGTTACAAGTTTTTGATGCCGTTGCCAGGGATTGTCAACTGTTGCCATAGTCATTTTTTCGTGAAATTATTTATTGTCAATTTTATTTATTTCTAACATTACTAACTTATTCTTTTTAATTTTTGTGATTTTCTTTTCAGGTGTTTATGAGCATAGATCGAATTATCGATTTACTCCCTGCAGACCCTGAAATTGAGCAAACTTTCAGACAAAGAAGACTTGAACGAACAGCTCAAAGACAAGTCGAGATGGACTTTGGAAATCAAAATCAAGACCAAGGTAATGAAGCCAATAATGTATGAAATTTCATACATTAACACATAGTTATCATGAACTTCTATTCATACCTTTCTAAATTTCATTTCTTCAATAACACATTTCAATCACCTCAATATAAATTTTCAGCATTATTGGAAACAGCTTGGTTAGAAGTTATCTCTATCTTAACAAAAAAATTTCATTAGAGCCGAAAAATATTACACTATCACGAGTAATAATATGACATGTATAGCTAAACTCACATACGCTATGTTAGTCTGAGAACCGACTAAACCATAGCTCTGATACCACTAAATGTAACACCCCTTACCCATATTTGACACCGAAATAGGGTACGAGGCATTACCAGAACACATACGCTTGTAAACGTGTTTAACCGTATTATAAATTTTCATCTAAATTAAAACTTTCAAATTTTTAACATGCTTTTATAATTCTTCACAATTTCTCATTCTCACAATTCAAATCATATCACTAGCCATTTCCATTTAATTCACATGCAATTCAATATTAGTAAGTTCAATACTGATATGTATTTACCATTTAACTCAATGTTTATCGATTATACCATTCATTAACACATTTATGAAATTCTCAATTTTTCAATGAAAATATCACTTTAGCTTAAATAACAACATCAACTCAACTCATCATCCCCTTTTTCGTCATTTTTCACTTCAAATATGAACTTACTATTTCATTACCTTTCCACACTTGTTTCCTATGCATATCACACAAGACATAAATATATCATTCAACCATAGTCACAAGCTAGTGCATTTAAACATAATTCTTTTTGGAACTAACCACATGATAAACCATTTCACTAGAGATTACATAATTTAAACCTTACCACCCCTGTCATGATCACAAGCATATTTTCATTTAGGCACTTACCATTTCAATGCATAACTTATAAGTTTAACGTGGCATAATCCAGCCACAACTTGGCCAAAGCCTACGCATGTACATCAAATATGTTAACCAAATAAACATATAGCATAAGCATTATAAGCGTGGATGAGCACAACATTTATTCATGTATCAAACTTACCAACATGTGTTAATTCATAAACCATTCATGACATTACTTCAAGCCAAGTCATATTCCAAATATACCATACACACATACTATGAAACTTTATTTTCCCACATGAGCTTAAATCATGACCAATAATGCGCAAATATAAGCATCATTTCTATTTTATCGTTTATCAATTATAATCGAGCATATTACCAATTCTACACAAATCATTCATATATTTCCCAATTTTCCTCCTCCTCCTCTCCATTTCACATCCTTAATGTGTATAACACACTTAAACAGCATTATCCATACTTTCACTATTTTCCTGTATGTAAATTCAAACTGTCTGTCTGAGTCAGAGTCACTAATTTATTTATATCTCAAGCTACCAAGCTTTAAATTAAGATCTATTAATTTTCCCCAAAACTAGACTCACATATATTATTACCATAAAATTTTCAAAATTTTTGGCTTAGCCAATAAATACAGTTTATTCTTTAAAGTTCTCCTATTTCATTGCTCGACAGTTTTGACCCTTCTTCACTAAAAATTAATTATTTCATAGTATAGAATTCAGATAATGTTATCATTTGTTTATTTTGAAAATATACTCATTCAGGATTCTAAAAATATAAATTTTATCCTATAATTATTTTTTAAAAATTTTTAATGATTTTTCAAAGTCAGAACAAGGGATTCCAAAATCATTCTAGTCTTGTCTCACTAAAATTCAAAGATCACATAATATAAAACTTGTTTGCTTGTTCTGTCTCTTTTTTGTGAAAATAGACTCATTCAGATTTAATTTCATATCTTATTTACTCTCTAATTCGATTTCCACCATTTTTGGTGATTTTTCAAAGTCACACAACTGCTGCTGCCCAAAACTGTTTTGTTGCTAAATTTACTCTTTCATAATTTCACTTACTCCATTTCATCTTACCGATGGTTTGATCAAATATCGAGCGCATTGTTCATAAATTTTCACACTTATACCTGCACTCATTCATCACATAGTCATATTCAATTACACTTAGTCGTTACATGATCTCATGTATTTTCACTTAGTCAATTTCCCGATGAGTACTTCGAAATAATAACAGATACACGGTGGATCAACACACAGTACCACCTTTATAGTTAATGATACTAGGTGGAATCATCACATAGCAACCACCTTCATAATCAATGGTACCCGGTGTAATCAGCACACAGCAACCACCTTTATAATCAATGATACCCGGTGGAATTAACACACAACAACCACCTTTATAATCAATGGTACCCGGTACACGTAGTAGCCTGTACATAGTACTACACACGTGACCATTACTATCTCTTTCACATAGTGGCATGCACACAGTCCGTGCCACACATGTGATAATTATTGTCACTTTATTCGTATCTTTTCTATTCCGGAGGTTCAACGAGGAAATTTTTCACTTTTCTTTTTCACTGATTAAAGTCAATTTCTCATCTTTCTTGATTTATAATAACACATTTAACTTATTTAACATTCACATTATTCAATTTAGTCCAAAAATCACACGTTGGAAAAATTATATTTTTGCCCCTAAAGTTTCACAAAATTATGATTTTCCCCTAGGCTCGTAAAATAATTTTTCTTCAATTTCCTTGCATTTTAGGCCTAGTCGAACAATTTTCATAACTATAGCATTCCACAATTCTCACTTGAATACACACTTGTGACATATTTTATAACTTTTACAAATTAATCCTTTTAGGCATTTTCATCGAAAATCACTTAGTAAAAGACGTTCATCACACTCCAAACATTCATATTCTTCCTTAAAACATAAAAATACATGCATATCATTCATGGGAAAATTTTTAAACACAAACTCTAGTTCAAAATAATGGTAAAAATAGGTAAATCTTGTTACGAGGATTTTAAAAACATAAAAATCACTAAAAACGGGACTAGAACGGACTTACAATCGAGCTTGGAAGCTTGAAAAACCCTAGCCATGTTTTCTCCATGCAATTTTCGACCAAGGGGTTGAAGATGGACAAAAATTGGCTTTTAATTTTGTTTTTAATTCATTTTAATAACTAAATGACCAAAATGCCCTTAATGAAAAACTTTGGAAACATGCCTAACCATGCCCATTTTTGTCCACCAACTTAACCAATGGTATAATTTCCATATAAGGACCTCCAATGTAAAATTTCATAACAATTGGACACCTTTAACATGTAGAACTCAACTTTTGCACTTTTTACAATTTAGTCCTTTTGACTAAATTGAGTGCCCAAACATCAAAATTTTCGAACGAAATTTTCACGAAATCATTTTGTGAAATCGTAGACCATAAAAATATAATAAAAATAAATTTTATCCTCATCATATTTGTGATCCCAAAACTATTATTTTGACTGGGCCCAAAATTGGGCTGTTACAGCCTAAGAGTTATGGCCGAATCTAGTGGTGTCACATTGAGGTGTTTAGCGTAAAACTTATTGTCGTTGAAATCCTTAAAATAAATTAATCATTTTGTTATTAAATGGTGATTCCAAAACGGGTTGTTCATTTCCATGCGTGCATCATTTAAAACTAATCACGTTTAAAATGTTATAAATTTTCCAAAATCTCATTTATTGCGAAAGTTATTTTTTTAGGAAATGTTGCAAAAACATGGTGTCTTTGAAAACAATTACCTTTTGAAAACCCATCTTCTCCTAGACTAGCAGTTTAAAATAAAAAAGTAAAAGCCCAATTAAAATTTTAAACAAACCTAAAAGGCCTTATTACAAAAACAAAACCCAACATAAACTTTAAATTTATTTAAAAGCAATGTAGATCAGCTGCAGTTGTGTGGCCACCTCCGAGTCCCTCGCAGCACCAAACCGCCTATGGCTGAGAATTTCATGTACAGTAAAAAGGAAAGGGTAAGTTTATGAAACTTAGTGTGTAATCCCCTACCAAACAGTCAGCATACAACATGGACTAACAGTCTAGGCCTGAGCCCTTTTCAGAAACAATACAGTGTAGACCTTAGCGTAATATAGAAACAATGTGGGCTTTAGCCCAATACAGTATTGGTACAGTGTAATAATGCAACCCATCCCAATCCATCCAACACATCACTCTGTACCACCAACACACCATGTGGGGATAAAATTGACCCACCCAGCCGACACAATAATATCGCAGCAAAGCTGCCAGTAACAATATCGCAGCAAAGCTACCAGTAACAGTATACTTCCACCATAACAGTATCCCAACCCCATGCAGTATGCCATGTCATAAATCATACATGTAAGCAAAATGTCATACATATCATAGAGCAAATCAATTATACATAATATAAGGCCATATTAGTCATTTCATCTCCTAGGGGTATAACAGTCATTATTTTACCCTATCGGGGTAATTCAGTCATTTTACCCTAAAGGGTAATTCGGTCATTTTACCCTACGGGGGTAATTCAGTCATTTTACCCTACAGGGGTAATTCGATCATTTTACCCTACGAGGGTAATTCAGTCATTTTACCCTACGAGGGTAATTCGGTAATTTTACCCTATAAGGGTAATTCGATCATTTTACCCTATCAGGGTAATTCGATCATTTTACCCTACTGGGTAATTTGGTCATTTTACCCTACGGGGCTAATTCGATCATTTTACCTTACGAGGGTAATTTAGTCATTTTACCCTACGAGGGTAATTTGATCATTTTACCCTATGAAAGGTCCGCAGTCGCCTCGAGCAACCTAGGTAACCTAAATGGACAAAACTGTGTAAATGAGCCCGCGGCCCATTACTCGACCCAAGTGGGCCCACACGTTTGTGTCGCCCGCTTAGCCCAGAATCTGCTACGGCTATGGGAACTTTATAGCCCAGTCCAATATTCACCACAGTTAGTGGATTTCATTCTTGTGGGGCCCACGAGCCCATTAGGTCCACACGGCCCATTTCGGCCCAACATGGCCCATTACAGCCTAAGCCCATGGAAACACTCATGGAGGCCTCTACAGTCCAACACCATATTTCGTGGGCTTGGATTACCACACTAGCGCTCGTAAGGTCATATGGCCGCGAATTCCATCTTTTTCGGCTTTTGCCGTTTTGCAGTTAATGGGGGGTGTGATCACACACCTGGATTCTATTTGCCGAGAAATCTCCCACGCCTTGGGAACCTACACTTCACCAACAACCTCCAATTAATCACTTACACAGTTAAACCATCAAATGAACACAAGTGATCACAACCGATGCTTACCACAACCTTTAATTGAATGAAGAGGGAAGTTCGCCTAACCAAATGCAATCACCAACCTTCAACCCTTTGAAAAGTTCCTAAGCACCAACCGAAACTGGTAAGCACTTAACCAACAGATAATAAAGTAACTCTATACTATTACCCTTACCAAAACGCGAGAGAGAAACAAACTAGGAAAAGTGAAACACACGGTCTGCCCCCTAAAGAAAGGAAGATTCGACAACAAGAAAAAGAAAGGAAAAAATGAAAGTAGGGAAAAATCAGAAGAGTAAATTGGCAACAGTGCAACAGAACAAGGATTGGTAGAGAGGATAAGTTCAAAGAACAGTAGGAGGAGAAAGGTGAGCTCGGTAATCAAAGAGGAGAGAAACTGACAAGAAAGAAGAAAAAGAAAAGATGAGGGATGAGAGTATATTCGGCCAAAAAGAAAATAGGTAAAAAGGAGAAGAGCTGTCAAAAGGAAACGAACCCGAGAGGTACCCCAAAACTTAGCAAAAATCGACACCTACAAACAGGGAGAGGGAAAACCACACAAAACATGCATGAAAAGTACAACCAAAATTAGCAGAATGCCCACTAGTCGAATTTTCCTGAGTAACAAGTCTATTTTCGGTACCAGTCCCCTCTCCCTTCACTTCCCTTGATTTTCTCCTAAAATCTCTCCCCTTATCCCTCCTTAAATCACTCCACCAATTTCTCCTCAACTACCCCAACAACTCCATACAAACTCCCCTTAGATGTGTTTCAGTCCAACTCCACCACCTACATAGCTCCAGCAGCAAAATAAATACTCCAAAGCGCAACCCAGGATTTGAACCTCAAACTCACAGTTACACAACACACCACCTTACCACTAGACCACAAACTCTTTTTCTATCATAAAGCACACGCTAATATTTATAAGGCCTAAATGCCAATGTCCAGATTCATTTAAAAGAAAAACTAAAAATTCTGTAGAAGCCAAGACCTGAACCCAGGCTTTTCAAACACTCCCATACACACCCAAATCACTTAGCCATTGAAGTAGACATTCATTTATATCACTTCCTTGCACAACTAAATATTTATGTGCAGTCTCCTAACTGTTCCCTTGTTCAAAACCTATTTCTTCTAAGCCCAAAATTCGGGGTGTTACATATCAGCTCAGGTATCGTCTATTTCCTCTATGTTAAAACAGTTAACCGCTAATAGTACTAATAATTTTACAGCTCAGCCACCACGTCCGTTTGAAATAGTTTCCTGTGTGTACTGTGGGGAAGGTCATTCTTTTGAGAATTGTCCATCAAATCCCGAGTCAGTGTACTATGTGGTGAACCAATATCAAAATAGGAGTGGACAAGGACCCCAGTCTAACTTCTACAATCCTTCATGGCGTAATCATCCTAACTTTTTTTGGGGCAACCAAGGAAATGGACCAAACAACAACTTATTACAGCAAAGACCCAACCAATCTCAAGGGTTTAATCAACAAGATCCAAAACCACCTCAAGCTGAGGCATCAAACAGTTTGGAGAACTTGTTAAAAGCGTACATGGCAAAGAATGACACTTTGATTCAAAGTCAATGAGCAACACTAAAAAATTTGGAAAACCAAATGGGTCAGTTGGCTACGGAGCTTCGTAATAGACAGCAAGGAACCTTGCCGAGCAATACTAAGAATCCAAGGAATTTGGGTAAAAAAACATATCAAGGTAGTGGCATTGTGAAGTGGTAAGACTCTGGAACCCCAATTAATTGATGTCGAAGATGAGCATGTTGAAAAGGAGGAAAGTCAACTAGCTGCTGAAGTTCCTACACCAAAGGAATCAAAATCTGCAAAGTCTAATAAGGTAAACCCTGACTTAGTGAATTCAGATATTTTAACATCTTCTTTGGATGCAGATTTACCTACCTAAAAAATTTATTCGGTTCAACCAAAAGTTTCATCACCTCCATATCTGCAAAGATTGTAGCAACACAAGCAGAAATAGAAGGTGCAATGCAAGAAGTTTCTGGATGTTCTGAAGCAGTTACACATCAATATTTCGTTGGTGGAGGCTTTAGAAAAAATGCTGAATTATGTGAAGTTTATGAAGGATATACTATCCAAGAAGAAACGACTGAGTGAGTATGAGACTATTGCCTTGACAAAGGAGTGTAGTGCGTTCTTGCAGAACAAACTGCCACCGAAATTGAAAGACCCAGGAAGCTTTACTATGCCCTGTAACATTGGTGAATCTTACTGTGGTAAAGCTTTGTGTGACTTAGGAACGAGTATCAACTTAATGCCTAAGTCTATCTTCAAGATGTTAGGGATAGGTGAAGTAAGACCTACAACTGTGACGCTTCAGCTAGCGGATCGACCGTTAGCATATCCGAAGGAAAGATTGAGGATGTTTTGGTAAGAGTCAATAAATTTATTTTTCCTGCTGATTTCATTATTTTAGATTTTGAAGCAAATAAGGAAGTGCCAATTATCCATGGGAGATCTTTCCTAGCCACGGGGAGAGCGTTAATTGTGTGCAGAAAGGTAAACTCACCATGCGAGTTCAAGATGACCAGGTAACTTTTAACATTCTTAAAGCGATGAAATTTCTCGATCCAACAGAGGAGTGTTCAGTTATGGAAGAGATAGAACCCTTGGTTTCTATGGAAAGTAATTTTGAGGAATATCCATTGGAGAAAGCCTTAGAGTTTGACCCTTTGGAGGATGAAGAAGGTGAAGAAAACATGGCTTTGATGGAAGCCAATCCGAGAAATTTTATTCAATCCACACGATTTGAACCATTGGAGTTGGAAGTCAGAAAATTTGTGCAACCCAAGTTGTCAATTGAAGAACCACTGGGCTTTGAAGCAGTTGAACTTTGATCTTAAGCAAGCTACTGAGAGAAGGATGTTACAACTTGATGAGTTGGAAGAGCTGAGGTTGTTTTTCTATGAGAATGCCAAAATGTGCAAAGAAAGATCAAAGAGATGGCATGATATTCATATATAACCTTGCAAGTTTAAAGAAGGTCAGAAGGTGTTGTTGTTTAATTCAAGGCTGAAGTTATTTCTTGGGAAGCTGAAATCTCGATAGAAAGGACCCTATACCATCTACCGAGTTTATCCTTATGGAGCTATTGAATTATATGACAATTATGGAGGTACGTTTAAAGTGAATGGTCAATGTCTCAAACACTACTGGGATGGTGAAGTTAAGCGAAATTAATCCTTGCTCATCCTAGCAGACCCTTAATTTTTCATGAATTCATTGTGTAAATAAATAATTAGAACTTATTTTCTTAATTTATTAAATTTAATTAATTCCATCTAAGGATATTGGAACTTAAACGGGACCATTGTGACCCCTTCAACCTTTCCTGAGAATTAATTTAAAGTAATTTGTTAAGAAGAAATTTTCTAATTAAAATTTTTAAGTTTCATTTTGTTTAGTTTAAAATTTAAATTTTTATGTTAATAAAGGCGGTCAAATTTGGCCCAAGTACTAGTCAGTTTTTTTAAGATACAGTCTGAGTTTGAGGCCCAAGGCAGCAAAAAGGAGGAAAAGAAATTTAGGCCTTGCCGTCACAGCCATTAATTGCCGCCCAAGTAACTTTAATGTAGCTAAATTTTTGCTACATGTTGCCCTAATTTTTCCCTATATAAACTACTCTTCATTCTACTAATTTTTATATCCCTCAAAGCAATTTGCTTCCATCTTAAAAATCCCTACATTTCTTCTTTGTGCCATCAACCTCAAATCCCAAAAAAACCCTAGTTCTTTTCTTCTTTCCATAGAAATTCCCTACTGTCGCCGTAAAGAGATCGCCGATGCACTATCCTTACTGTTGTAAGATTTTTGTCGTAGCAAATTTTACTTACTTTGCCAATTTCTCTTTTCTCTCTTATGCAGAAACTCTGCTAAATTTTTGAGAAAATACTATGTCTCGCAAAAGAACTAGATCGTCAAAGACTACTCTTGAAAACCCATTTATGGTCGATGAAGAAGTGAAAGAGCATTTTGATTCAATTTTCAAGCATCAACCTATGATGCCAGAAAAAGGTTTTAACCTTAAGAGCAATGATGTGATGGTTGTTCTTGTGCCAATTAGAAAGATAATCAATGCTCTCAAATGGGAATGATTTTGTGATGCTCGTTCATTTTCCGATGATGAACTAGTTCGAGAATTCTATGCTAGTTTGACTACACAAAATGCTACTGAAGTCATTGTTCGAAAGAAAAACGTACCTCTTACTTATAAGTCCATCAATGATTTGTTTAATTTACCTGATGTTGAAGAAGATGAGTACTACCCTATGATGAGCAATATCAATTGGGATTTTGTTCAACAAGTGCTTGATGTTGTGACAAATCCGAGATCCCAATGGATCATAAGAAAGTATGAGAGCCATTCTTGTCGAAGAGAATACTTGAAACCAGTAACAAAGGAATGGTTTTATTTTGTTTGCTACAGTTTTTTGCCTATCTCACACAGTTCCACCATCTCAATGGAATGGATGCTCTTGTTATATGCAATCTTGACAGAAAAATCCATTAATGTTGGGAAAATTATCCTCAAGGAGATTCATGATTATGCTAAAAAGAAGGCAGGAAGTGCTTATTTTCCATTATTAATCACTGCACTTTGCTTAAGGGCCCGTGTTAAAACACAAGCAAATCTGAAGGGGCAGTATGTTCAAGGGTGTATTACAAGCCATGATCTTGAAAGGCTAGTAGAAAGAGTGCATGAGTTGAACCAAGGTGAGCAAGAAGAACCAACTGAGCCAAAAACTGAAGCTAATTTAATTACAGACACTGAAGAAGAAGAATCTGATAAGGAACCAAATAGTCCTCAACCAGTTGAAGGAGCTGAAAACCCTGAACCTAGGGTTGAGCCAAAAGAAGAACCAGTCAAGCTAAGTGTTGAACCTGAATATACAACTCCCATGCTGACTTCTGCAAGTACTTCAAGGAAATCAGAGCTGTCAATTTTGATGGATATGTGCAAGTTCATGCACAATCAGCAACAAACTTACTGGAAATATGCAAAAATTAGAGATGATTCAATTTGAAATGCTTTTAAGAATATCTCTAATACTTTTTTTCTTGAGTTCGCCGATGTTATCTTTGAGACATGGATAGAAGAGACTGACGATACAAGCGAAGATGGAGCTAAAGAAGACAAGAGGAATAAGTCAGAAAAATAAGAGGAGGGATGCTTATCTTGATATTTATTTAATTATTTTTAGGTCTTTAGGAATTTATTTCTTTAGTAATTAGGATTTAATTTTTGCAAAATAAAACATAGCAAGCATGAATAAATACTTCTTTAGAAAGAAAAAGATTAAATGATGTGACAATGGGAATGAACATGTCTAGGATTGGGTTATTAGAAAAGACTTGGTATTTAAGCAGTCTTAATGACTCACCTCTCTTTCTTTACAACCCTACCTGGTGTTCAGTTTTCATTCATTACTTTATTCTCGCAATGAGGACATTGCTTCTTTTTAAAGGGGGTAAGGCAAATTGCTCAAATTTTTAAAATTTTCAAGTATGTTTCAAATCATTCTTTCATAAGTATGTCTTAATAAATGAATGTTTAGAGAAATTCTTTTGAATAAGATAGCTTGTATGCAAGCATGAATGATGATTTTATCTGAGTGATTGTATGTTATCATGAAAAAATGGAATGTTTTTATGATCTTAGTCTTAGGTAATGTTTTCCATAAAAACTTAGTTTCTCTTGAGATTAGACATGCATGAAGGTTTATATCTTTAGAATTGACTTAGTAACTTTCTTGAGGCAAAATCCTAGTGGACATAAATATCTAAAATGAAATAGGCACCATTTTTCTTTAGATCGTTTGAGCCTTTTCAAGCCCACCTTATGATATTAGACCCTTGAAACTATAATTTTGAGCTTAAAGGCCTGTTCATTGTAATAAACCTACATTATAAGCCAGTACCATCTTTTTAAAATTATCCTAATTTTGTGCACCTATCTTAACTAAATTTGTCTTTGGAATCAACATTTGAGGAAATTTTCATAAAGATGTATGTGCACATGCTTAAAAACAACAACAACAACAACAACAACAAAGACAAAGAAAGAGTGAAGAAAAATTTGCTCAGTTTCCAAAAAGAAAATGTATGAGAATAAGTTCAAAATAAGTTTGTGGGAGTGCCAAAGGTTCATTTGAAGAAAAGGGTTGAATTTTGAGAAATCCAAGACAAGTTAAAGGTTAAGATTTTGAAACCGAAACGTCCCATCTCTTAAAATCCCCACCTTTAACCGGGCCACATTACAACCTTATAAAAGACCTATTGATTTGATGATTATGTCACCTACATTAGTGGAGAGGAAGTATTAAGTTCAACATATGAATATCATAAATAAGCCTTATGATTGTTTTGCTTGATTGATGAGAAATTGTGTTGAATGAAAAATATTATCTATAGTTGTGGCATGCATGCAAACTATGATTCATGTTGGCATATCTTGAAACTTAGAATAAAATTTTCAAAATGTTCGTATATGAGTTACTTGTTAATAAAGAAGGACTATGAGCATGAATTTATTGATGCATGATTATGAGACAAATATTGATGCTACTTACACTCTAAGCAAAATTTGCCTTAGCAAGACCTTGTGCTGTGCATGAACATTACTCGGGACGAGCAATGATTTAAGTTTGAGGGTGTGTAAACTGAAAAATATATAGGACTTTTCCTAAATAATTCATTACCTTTTTACTTAAATTTGTTGTTAAAACCAAGTAATTATTTAATAAATTAATGAAATATGCGAAAATATGAAATTAGGACATAGAAATTATTAAAATGTGATTTTATACTTTACTATATAGTTTTCATGCATAAAATGACTTATTTTATATTAATTTGAGCATATTATATTTTTAAGCTATAAAGTGGGCCACGCATGATTAAATTAAATAATAAAATATAAAGTTATATTTAATAATTTATTTTTAATAATTCATTAATAAATTGGGTTTTAATTAATTAAGTAAATTGATTAATTAAAGTAGTTAAATTATATTTTTGGTTCTCTAAACTATCTACTATTTTTGGACAGGTCTGAGAGTTTTCTTCTAATTGTAAAACCGTCTAAATTCGGGACCAAGTCAACCAAATTTTTGGCTGCACATGGATGTCGTAAACCATTTTTCTAGTTTAATTATACAAAGTCCTTGAAGAGTTAAAGAAATCGGAGATTTTCCCGAAGATTTTCTGATGACCGAGTCTTAGTCCTGAGTTGTTGTGGCACTTAAATTGACTAAAAATCAAGGAAAAATCAGTCACCTTTCCTCAATTCATGGCCGGCCACTCTTGGAGGAAGTTTCAAAGGATGGACACTCCTATTTTTAGAAAACTAGCTCACTTGCCTCACCTATAAATAAGAGCTCATTTCTCACTTTTTCAAGCATCCCTCATCCCATCATCTCTCACTCATTCATCATTCTCTCAACTCTTTTAGCTATATTTCCCCTTCATATCCTTGCATAAGGATTTTAGCAATTAAGCCTCTTAAAGAACCCTTGGTCGGCCTCCTTGGAGAGCCATCAGCAAAGAAGCGAAGGAGCCTTGTAAGTCAGAGTCTTGGGTGACAGCCACTATGAATTGGATTTAATATTTTTTCTTTAATTTAATTTAAAGATGTTTGCTATGTTTTCTTTGTTCTTGTTTACAATAACGATAGCTTAAATTTGTTTAAGCTAGGATGATTATGTTGATTAAATAATATTTATTTGATTCATGCTTATAATGTTTGTGCCTCAATCGATCATGTTTTCAATTAAAATCAAGTTTGTATTTCATTCATAAGTGATTGAAATGCACCTAAATTAGCTAAGCGATCCTAACCAGACGACGCTAATGGATGCATAATTGAAATGTGCGTGCTCAATTTAGATCCTAACCCAATTGAATTGTAGGTTGCATAACAACTCTAACCAAGCTCTGTTATCTGCATAGTTTTTAGATTTGTGTGATTAGATTGTTTCAAACCTAACACGTCCCTGTTACCTCACACAAATGCTAAGAAACCCTTAGTAAATAAGGATTAGTAAAATGCGTATTTACTAAGCAAAGGATTCCGAAAAGACCTAATGTGGTTTCCAAACTCATGAAAGATCGAGTTGCCATGGAATGTTTTTCGAATGTTATTAAGCATGTTGATAATAAATTGAGTTTAATTAAAGTAATTATCATAGTTTATTTATTTTATAATTGTTGTAAATTGTGTTTAATTTTACTAAAATCTATTTCATTCATATAGTTTGTGTACTTAGGATAATTTGCATTAGGGATCATTGCATTTAGTTTAATATATTTTAATCACCACTTTTCAACTATATTGTGTTTTTTATTTACCAAATTGTTAATATAATTTTACAAATTAAATGATTTAGCACAGATACAATCCCTGTGGAGATGATAACTCGATACTTACTTATTACTTGATAACGATTGTGCACACTTGCAAAAACTCTAGCGTTACAATGTCATATCAAACTGAATTTCAATCTCATATGGGGAAATCGCATGTTAGGGATCAGATCTATATCATCGAAGCATCGATACATGAAATACATTATGAATCTTTTCTAATTCAAGTGGCAACAACAATCTATAAGCAACTGGCCCAATACGCTCGATAATTTTATACGGCCTGATAAATCTCAGACTTAACTTGCCTTTTCTACCAAATCTAAGTATTTTCTTCCACGGAGATACCTTTAAAAACACTCGATCTCCAATTTGAAACCCAATATCTTTTCGTTTCAAGTTTGTGTATGATTTCTGACGATCTGACACTGCTTTCAGACTATCACGAATCACTTTCACTTTCTGTTTAGTCTCTTTAATCAAATCGACCCTGTGAATTTTATTCTCACTAAGTTCAGTCCAGTACAAAGGTGTTCGGCATTTGCGACCGTATAAAGCTTCATAAGGTGCTATTTTAATACTCGATTGAAAGTTCTTATTATACACAAATTCAATCAACGGCAAAAACTTTTCCCACGTACCTTCAAACTCAAGAACGTAACATCGTAACATATCCTCAAGTATCTGAATAAATTGCTTGGATTGTCTATCCGTCTATGGGTGAAAAGTGGTACTGAAGTGTAGCTTTATACCTAGTGCATCTTGCAGTTTCTTCCAAAATTGTGATGTGAACCTCAGATCTTTATCCGAAACAATAAAAATAGGTACTCCGTGCAATCTCACAACCTCAAAAATATATAACTCAGCTAACATATCAAGAGAATAGTCCATTCATACTAGAATGAAATGAGCTGATTTCGTCAACCTGTCAACTATAACCCAGACTGTATCTTTCTTTCTCAGAGATAGGGGCAATCCCGACACAAAATCCATAGTCACTCTATCCCATTTCCACTCAGGAATCATAATCAGCTGCAATAAACCAGACAATACCTGATGCTCAGCTTTAACTTGCTGACAAATCAAACATTTAGAAATGAACTTTGAGATGTCACGTTTCATATCAGAGCACCAGTAAAGCTGCTTCAGATCGTTATACATTTTCGTGCTTCCCAGATGAATAGACAAATGACTACTATGAGCTTCATTTAAAATCATCTGAACCAACTCTGAATTTCTCGATACACATATTCGGCCTCTGAATCTTAAACAATCATTAGCATCAACTTGAAACTCTGAATCTGAATTCATTAATCTCGTTTTGCTAACAATTCATTATCAACTTTCTGAGCTTCGCAAATCTACTGCATAAATAACGGTCTTGCTTTCAACTCAGCTATAATTGAGTCATCATTAGATAGAGCCAACTAAGTATTCATTGCACATAGAGCAAACAAAGATTTCCGACTTAAAGCATCAGCAACAATATTGGCTTTTCCCGGATGGTAGTCAATCACTAGCTCGTAATCTTTTAACAATTCCAACCATCTTCATTGTCATAGATTCAGATGTTTCTGAGTCATCAAATATTTTAAGCTCTTGTGATTAGAATAAACATGACATTTCTCACCGAACAGATACTGACGCCAAACCTTTAACGCGAACACGATAGCTGCTAATTCCAAATCGTGCGTCGAGTAATTCTTTTCATGCGCCTTTAATTGTCTCAAGGCATAAGCTATGACTTCGCCTTCCTGCATCAAAACACAGCCCAAACCATTCAACGATGCATCACTAAAGATTACGAATTCTTTACCCGATTCTGGCTATACTAACACTGGAGCTTTAGTCAAAAGAGCTTTCAGCTGATCAAAACTTTTCTGGCAATTGTCCGACCACTCAAATTTAACATCTTTCTGAAGTAGTCTCATCAACGGAGTTGCAATCATTGAGAAACCTTTTACGAATCGTTTGTAATAATCAACGAGTCTCAGAAAACTTCAGACTTTGGATACATTTTTCGAAGGCTTCCAATCCAATATTGTCGAAATCTTACTCGGATCGACTCGAATACCCGATGCTGACAAAATATGCCCCAGAAAACCAACTTCTCGTAACTACAACTCACATTTACTAAACTTTGTAAATAGTTATTTATCTTGTAAAGTCTGTAGCACTATTGTTAGATGTTCAGCATGATCAGATTCATCACGGGAATAGATCAAGATGTCATCTATAAACACAACAAAAAACCTATCCAAATACGGTCTGAAGATCTAATTCATTAGGTCCATAAAAATAGCAGGTGCATTCGTTAGTCCAAAAGGCATAACTAGAAACTCATAATGCCCGTACCTCGTTCGGAAAGCAATTTTCGGCACATCTGAGTGCTTAACTCGCAACTGATAGTAACCCGATCTCAATCTATCTTAGAAAACACTATAGCCTCTTTCAATTGATCAAACAAATCGTCTATTCGTGGCAAAGGATATTTATTCTTGATTGTCACTTTATTGAGTTGTCTATAATCAATACACATTTTCATAATTCTGTCTTTCTTTTTCACAAATAATACCGGAGCACCTCAAGGAGGGAAACTCGGTCGTGAAAATCCTCTATCGGTCAACTCTTGTAACTGAGATTTCAATTCTTTTAACTGGCACAGATTCAATCTTCTTTACAGTTACTTTGATATATAGAACATAAGCAAAGTAAGTTTCATAGCCTTTTCTCACATAACTCTGAGCTTTCATTGACGAAATCATAGCCGGCAGTTCACAATCAATCGTCTTTCATTTGCAGTTCACAATTGCATCATGCAATGTTAGCCAATCCATAACCAGAATTATATCAAATTCATCAAATGGCAACAACATCAGATCAACTAGAAAGCAAAAATCTCGAATCATCAACGAACAGGTCTAGTACATTTTATCTACTAAAACACACTTGCCTAAGGGGTTTGATACTCTAATCACAAATTCAGTAGACTCTACAGGCAAAGTCTTACTAGATACTAAATTTATACATATATAAGAATGAGTTGATCCTGGATCTATCAATGCAATCACAGTAGTATCATATAGAGTTAAAGTACCAGTAATAACATCTGGAGACGAGGCTTCTTTGCAAGCGCGAATAACATAAGCTCTGGCAGGTGCACGGGCTTCAGATCTAATAGCAGTGTCTTTGGTTCCCTCTGACTACCACTCACATTACCCGTGTTTCTGGGTGGTCTACTTCTAGCTGCAGTGTTACTCAACCCCGTATTCTGCATTGTATCTTGCTCAGCCAACTCAAGACATTCACGGATGAAATGATCTAATGATCCACATTTGAAACAATCCCAATCATTTAATCTACAATTTTTGGGATGTCATTTACCGCAATGTTTGCACTTAGGTTGATTTAGTCTGACATTTCCAACACTAGCAATTGAAGTAAATTTCGAACTCACAGGTAGTCGATCTCGATCTCGTCTAGAATAACCCACAGTAGCCTTTGAACGGCTAAAATCATCTCGAAACTTCTTTGATGCTGACTGAAATGACTTACTCAATGATCCTTTTCGCGAATCTCTAGCTTCAAAGTCAGTTTTTCTTTTCTCTTTCCCACGTTCCTCAGCTTTGTATGCTCGCTCAACGAGTACCAAAACCTCTTTTATTTCCAAAATCCTGACTAACAGCTTAATGTCTTCATTCAAACTGTCTTCAAATATTTTACCCATTATAGCTTTAGTCAAAACACATTCCCGGGCATATCTGCTGAGTTTCACAAATTCTCGCTCATATTCTGTCACTATCATGCAACCTTATTTTAACTCGAGGAATTCTTTGCGTTTTTTATCTATGAATCTCTAACTGATATATTTCTTTCAGAATTCAGTCTGAAAGAACTCCCAAGTAACCCGTTCTTTTGGAATCACTGATAATAGTGTATTCCACCAGTGATATGCAGTGTCCCTTAACAAAGATACAACACATTTGATACATTCATTAGGAGTACAAGATAATTCATCAAACACCCAGATCTTATTATCAAGCTAGAATTCAGCTCGCTCGGCATCATCATCAACAGTAGCTCTGAACTCTTCAACCCCATATTTTCTAATTTTATCAATTGGAGGCTTATTTAATCGCATCAGATTAGTAACTTAAGGTATCACAGGTATTTGGGGAGGATTAGGCAAGGGTGGAGGTTGTTGAGTAGCCAGATTTGTCTGGATATACTGTGTGAACCATTCGTTCATCATCTAGAAGAAAGCTTGTTTAGCCTCTCCCTCGTGGCTAATCGTAATCGGCCTAGAATCAGCCAGCGCTGCCCCTTGAGCGGGAGTGAGTGCATTACTTTCCACATCATTAGCTACACCTCGATTGGGATCCATTTACTATACAAAAAACATATTTTAATTGTCAGAAATCAGCACACTATCGTAGTTTATATATATGGCATGTATAGCTAGACTTACACGCATTCTGTTAGTCCTAGAACTGACTAAATCGTAGCTCTGATACCAATCAAATGTGACATCTCTAACCCGAATCTGTCACCGAATTAGGGTTACAATGCATTACCAATCAAAACATAGTTCAGAACAGTTATTCAATACAATTCAAGCACAAAGTAATATAATCTCCTTTACAAATTTTTTTTCTACTAGTCAAATTCGTATATTTAAATCACATAGTCAACCAAAATCAATCATGCTTTTCTAGTCATTTCATATATACGAATCATGCTTCAATATTCAACTATATCAATATCATTTATCTAATCATATTACTAACCAACCAACAATCATCAAAATCATAGTGCACGTGCTTCATAAATACAAAGTTAGAACCATGGGACCATCAATTACATGGCATTCGAATACCTAAATCATAATCAAACATAATTCATCTCATAAACCGAGCATAAATTAAGACATCCTTTAGTATAATTTCATGTCTTTAACTAAATACTAAACATACCAATTCCACTATTCAATATTAAGCTAAACATACTACTTCATAACCTAATACAAACATCAAC